>NC_066554.1:9791115-9816115 GCF_024679095.1 Eriocheir sinensis
CACCGGCAAGGAGGACGCCGCCAACAACTATGCCCGCGGCCACTACACCATCGGCAAGGAGGTGGTGGACCTGGTGCTGGACAGGATCCGCAAGCTGGCTGATCAGTGCTCGGGCCTGCAGGTGGGTGGCGATGATGACTACGGCACTCAGCAGTTATTGTTATTAGTAGTATTAGTATCATCATTATTACCATTTTCTCTCTCTCTCTCTCTCTCTCTCTCTCTCTCTCTCTCTCTCTCTCTCTCGCACAAACACAAAGATATCTTTCCCATGCTGCTTCGTACTTTTTTCATCAGAGTTAAAAAAAATCCCTCCTTATCATCGGAGGCAATATATCCCTTGAGGTGCCTCAGACGCTGATGTTGGCATTTATTCAGTCTTTGGAAATACACTCTCGTGACACACTGTTACTGATATCATAAACATATTTTCTGTCGCACATTCATCTAGCTGTTAATACGACCTGATAATTTTCTTGCGTTGGCACTCTACCTCTTCAACTTAAAAGAATTTGAACGCTCAGTTCCTTTTAGTCATGAATATTTATTTCTTGTAATGTATTCCAGAATTTTGTTTTTGTTCCTTATTTACTTTGGGTATGTTAGGTTCTTTTCCTTTTAAGGCACACTTATACCATAAACATATTATTTAACCTGTTTCAGGCTGTTGTGATCTTGTGCATTTCTTTATTCTTAAAATATTTCAAAAATATTGTACGACGTTGGATTTCACTTCTTTTCCTCTTTCCTTTTTTCTAGATTCCTTCCCACTTTAACTATGGGAAAAGGGAAGGAAGACTGACTAAGGAACCTTGAAATTACCTTTAGCCCCTGCACCCCCTACCGCCCTCCCGCCCATTCTGCTCGCCCTCCTTAACCCTCCTCCACCCTCCTCCACACACTCACCGAGGCGTGTCTTTCAGGGCTTCCTCATCTTCCGGTCCTTTGGGGGCGGCACTGGCTCGGGCTTTGCTTCCCTGCTGATGGAGAGGCTCTCGGTGGAGTACGGCAAGAGGAGCAAGCTGGAGATCGCCGTCTACCCCTCCCCTCAGGTAAGCAAGCGCCCCCGCACCGCCGAGCGCGCCGCCGTGGTGGTCCTACAGTTATGGTAGACGTAGTAGGCGCAGACCAGGCAGGCGTAGTCTCCACCTTCAAGTGCATGACTGATGAGGCGTACAAGCGGATTTTTGGCAGGTTGTGATAGAAGCTGCAGGGGTCATAAATTAATGTGAGGGTGACCGTGAGTTAAATACCTTTGGATATTGTTGAAAATTAATTTGCGTTGGGGGCATACGCTGCAGCAGCGCGTGGCCTCGGTGCTCATCTCCGTAACATTGGCACTTGAGCCTGTGGTGGGAGGGAGCCCATTACCCCGGGACACAGGGCCAGTGTGACATCCAGGTTACCACAGTTTACCTTCCCCAGGTTTCCCCAGGTACCCATTTATCGACCAGCCCGAGAGGGAGGATGAACAGCTGGGTGAGCTGCACGCCGACTGCCCGGGCCGGGATTCGAACCCGGGCCCGCGGAGTAGAAGACAGGCACTCTGACCACTAGACCACGGAGGCGTTGTTAAACGCTTTATGAATTTGGGTTAATTATGCAAGATCACATAATTAGTAAGTGGCCTTCTTGCTAACTTGTATCTCTTCAGGTTGATTTGATTTTGCAAACGAACATTCTGTGATCGTTGCCAACATTATTATTTTTTTTTTATCTGTACCTCCGACTTTGAGGACATAGCCAATTTAATTAATCATGTTACCTTAGAAGAAAATAATATTTACATCCATTTCCGGTACGCTACATGCAAGGGAAAAAGTTTAAGGAGCATACGCTGCCTGAGAATTTTGAAAAGGATACAGTCTGGTACAAATGAGAGGAAAGTATGAGTAGCTTCTAAAACAGAGCCAAAAAGTCTATTTAGTCCAATGTTTTAAATCAGAGGTCGGAAAAAAAATAACGAGCTATCGTTGTTGGTATTTACCTAAGAGGTTACTCAGTTTTAGCCTAACCTATTGTCCACGCATATCCGTGCTGCAGTAGTTAGCGTGCCTAAATGTAAATCTGCAGGCCTGGGGTTTGAATCCCGGCCTGGGCGGTCGGCGCACAACTCACTCATTCATCCTTCCTTTCGGGGTGGTCGATGAGCCCAAGGAGTAACCTGGGAAAGTAAACTACTGTGGTAACTCGGATGTTACATTGGCCCAGTGTCCCGAGTTAATGTTTTCTCACCCACCACAGGCTGATGGGCCAATGGTATGGAGATGAGCACTGCAGCCACGCGCAGCCCATAGTGTTATGAAGATATTAGTAGCAGTAATAGTAACAGAAGTAGCAGCAGTTGTACTAGTATGCATCCTCATTATTATCATTATTATCAATTGTAGTAGCAGCAGCAATAGGATGCTCTAGAATACACATTCCTTAAGTTGAGGCTGCACAGAATACTCGTAGTGGCTGTCGCTTTGGCATTGTGTGCAGTATTGATAACGAGTGCCCATTGTCTACAGGCCGCCACGTCCGTCGTGGAGCCTTACAACTCCATCCTAACGACGCACACCACCCTGGAACACTCAGACTGTTGCTTCATGGTGGACAACGAGGCCATTTTTGACATCTGCCGCAAGAACCTGGACATCGGCATGCCTACCTATACCAATCTGAACCGTCTCATTGGACAGGTGGTTTCCTCAATCACCGCCTCGCTGAGATTCGAGGGCGCTCTCAACGTGGACTTGGCAGAGTTCCAGACAAACTTAGTGCCTTACCCAAGAATTCACTTCCCGCTGACCACATACGCGCCGATCATCTCTGCCGAGAAGGCCTACCACGAACAGATGTCTGTGCCGGAGATTACCAAGGCGTGCTTCGAGCCTGCCAACCAGATGGTGAAGTGTGACCCACGAAATGGCAAGTATATGGCCTGCTGCCTGCTGTACCGTGGTGACGTGGTGCCGAAGGACGTCACGACTGCCATCTCCTCAATCAAGACCAAGCGATCCATTCAGTTTGTGGACTGGTGCCCCACCGGGTTCAAGGTTGGCATCAACTTCCAGCCACCCACCGTTGTGCCTGGTGGAGATTCGGCCAAGGTGTCCCGTGCTGTTTGTATGTTGTCCAACACCACGGCCATTGCTGAGGCCTGGGCCCGCCTAGACCACAAGTTTGACCTCATGTATGCCAAGCGAGCCTTCGTGCACTGGTATGTGGGTGAGGGCATGGAGGAGGGAGAGTTCACAGAGGCTCGTGAGGACCTGGCTGCCCTGGAGAAGGACTACGAAGAGGTGGGGATGGACTCTGCCGACGGCGAGGAGGCGGATCCCGATGAATACTAACCTTGGGGCCTGGGAATTTTGCAAGGGTCGCCTCGCTGCTGGGATGGGACGAGATACTCTTTGGAAGATGCTAACTATGGTTCATACACGGTATTGATTTTGTGCATGTTTGCCTTGCATTCTTTACGTGTTTTAAATGGCTGTATATTTGCTTCTGTGACTTCTCGACGAAAATATTGACATGGATTGGCTCCACTTTTATCGACTTCCTGAATGTGTCGGTCCAAATAATTAATACTTCGTTGTGAATAAAGATTATTATATGAGGACGAATGGGAGCTAGAGTCCATGGATACTTCTGTACAAGCTTAGCTTAGCTGATACAACATCCATTTCCTTAACTACAATAAATACTTTTGTGAACTAAATATACTTTGAACCAAGGTACTTTTTTTTTTTCTTGTCATTTAGTTGTTAATATGATTTCTTTTTTCCTTCTCTACTGATCCGTTAGAGTTTTATCAAGTTGAAGGTACAAACGCTGCTCCTTCATCGTTGCTGTTACAAACCCCTAATGAGAGTCGTGCTTAAGCCCGCCGCTCGATAACTATACACATGACTCCTGAGACGAAGACGATAACATAAATACGATTATGAAATTGGCAAACAAAATTCTATTAAGCTTTAATTAAATACGGTAAACGAGTCGTAATATTAAATTTCATGAAGTGTCCTATCTAAACAAACCCCGTTAAATATCGTAACCCTGTCTTAACACACCCACGAAATATCCAAACCATCCTTCCACATCCTTCTACATCATCATCCACACTTCCACATCCTTCCCATAACATACTATCCTTTCCATTTCCTTCCACAGCTTTCCCCATCCTTCCAAATCTTTTCATATCCCTCACTATTCTATTTCCTTCCAAATCCTTACCACATTATTATAAATCATTCCTCATCCTTCCACGCCCTTCCATATTCTTCCACAGCCTTCTACAGCCTTCCAAATATCCTTCTACATCCTTATCTTTCCATATCCTTCCTAATCCTTCCACATCCTTCTAAATCCTTCTACATCCTCATCTTTCCACATCCTTCTTCACCCCTATCCTTCCATATCCTTCCACATCCTTCCCCATCCCTCCATATCCTTTCAAACTATTCCCACATCCTTTCCACAGCTTTCCCTATCCTACCACATCATTTCCCAATCTTCTACATCCTTTTACATCCTTTCAAATCCTTCCACATCCTTTCACATCCTTTCAACATCATTACCATTCTTTCATGATCTTACCAAATCATTCCCACATCCTTCCACCTCAGCGTTGCCAAATTATCGTACTCAGCGCATTTCATTTTCGTAGTTGCTCACCGATAACTATAACAATAAAGAACGAAAAGCATCAGTATTCAACAGTTTTAGCACTAACTTTGATTTTCTCACGTTACTTGTGTAGGTACGAGAGTTTGAGGCATAAAAATGAGAGATACGATATGTGGTTAATACGATAATTCTCCTTCTCCGTCCTTCCCCTCTCAAGGCTATATTTTGGGTCAAGGAGGCAGACGGTCTTCGTGTTCTAGTTCGCGTTCTCCCGGCACTCCAGCATCGATCTCCTCCTCCAGCCTCTTGATCATCGACCGGCGCTTCCTGACTCCATCTCTCTCCCGCCCCGCCAGTTTTCTTTATCCACGTCCCATCAGCGTCATCTCATGTGATTGTGTGCTCTCAGGTGTTTTCTTCACTTAGGCCTATGTATTTTTTTTTTCGTTTACCTGTATCTATCCTTTCTTTTTTTATTATTTGGTTCCTTATTTACTTGTTTTTTTTCTTGTTTTTTGTTTATTTCTATTCACCCTATTTCTCTCAGCCCTCTCATCCCCTTCCTATTCCTTCTATTCTCCTGTTCCTCATAATTTATTCCTATCCTATTCCTTTTCCTTTTATCCCATTCCTCTCCCTTAGTAACTTTTCGCTATCTTTTTCATCGCCTTTTCTCTTTCCTCACTATTTGTTTGTTTGTTTTTTCTTTTATTTATTTGTGTATGTATATATGTATGTATGTTTTTCAATTTTCCAGACTCCTTCCCCAGTTTACTTCCCGTTTTTTCACAGCTGTTGTGGGTGCCCTTGTGTCCCCGCCATGCACCTCCACACTATGAGACATTTTAATATGTTTCAAGTAGTCATAGCCTTCCTAACATAAATCGCTTGTTTGTTCTTGACCCTCAAAGGCCTTGATACAAATACAACTTTTGCTGAGAATACCAAGAAGATAATTGAACTGGTTTATCTCTTGTTGTGGCTTATGATCGTGCTATCCCCATGTTCGCTGCAACGTTGCCAGATTGTCGTACCGATTTCAGACCACAAAATTGCCTCCTCAACGCAATAACTGCCTTCATATATAGTTATCGTTAAAATGGTTAATTATTGGTGTTCTTTGGCAATAGCTATGGCTCAGAAACCGGTAAGTACGAGGCTCTGAGTCCGATAATCTGACAACGGTGGTTCGCTGTCCTAATGTCCAGTGCGTTTTCTTTCTTTCCTGCATGTTTCATCGACTTTCTTCTCTGGTTCATTTCCAATTCTTGTACAACTGTTTGTAGAATATTTAACAGTCCATTATGCAAAGAAAAATTTAAGGTTTCTCTTTATATAGATTCGAATCCATCACCCATTATACAGAATACTAAATATGACTCACTGAAGCTCACAAACATTTTAAACAAATAAGAATATCAAATAAATTTATAGCTCCACTACAAAAGCACTATTCCAATTAGTTAATATCAGTGGAAAAAAAACTTCTTGAGAAATTGATCTGAGGTAGGGAAAAAAAATTGTCTAAATAGGGCGAAAGATTTTAAAAACTTCATAGCTACACCTCAGATCAGTTTCTCGAAATGGTTTCTTAACCCTGACATTAAGGAAGATCCGAACCAGTCTGCAAACCTACCCCACCGTCCTCCAAATATAATACCAGACACGTTCCCATAGCTCAGGGGGCCGCTTAAGCCTAGTGGGTAGAGACTTGGGACGCCGGTCGAGATGATTGGAGGTCGATCATATCCCCGGGCAATAGTTGATGATATTGGTTGTGCCTCCTGTTAACCCTCTGCTGGTTACAAAGACACTCAACTAGGTACATTTTTTCAATCGTATATGTACCTCAGTAGACGCTCGTTTGTTACTACAGTAAATCTCTCGTAGAAGTTGCTGAGATTTTTATGGACTGTATTGTGATCCTAGTGGTAGTTTTACCCCACTTTTGTAACTTGAGTGGGAATATCACCCATAAACACCCGGTTAATCTCTCTGTGACCTTGGAAAATAGTCGTTATGGGAGTCTGATATGTTTAAGACAGTCACTCCCTAAACCCATTCAACCTTCTTGTTACTATAGGCCATCAACTGCCCTAAGGTAATGCCCTCACCACCCCTAAGGCAATCACGTATCATAACCCCAAGGAGCGGGTCATATTCTTAAACCTTCCGGCGCCCAAGCACATACATTTAACAAGGTTTTCGTGGGATATACGGGCATTTCCAGGGGTAGTTTTGTGACCCTGGTGGTAGTCTGACCCTTCCTCTGTACCGTGAACGTAAAAAAACACCCATGGAGACGCAATTGACCTCTTATTTTGCCTTTACAAATGATGGATGCAAGAGAAGGGAGCGTCTAACAATACCGACATCCAGACTCGACCTCCACAACCCGAGCACGACCCCTGCTACAAACACTCGTCTGTTACGCTTGCTTGGCGGTTTCGTGGAAGCAACTCCGTGACCTGCTGCTTCTTGCTTGCTTATATACGACGACTGAGCTATTTCCTTCCCTTTCTTTTCTCCTCCTCCACCCTCTTCCTCCTCTTCTTCTACCTCTTCCTTTGTCTTCTCTTCATTATCGTCATTTTCGCCTACTTTCGTATCATCAACTTTCTCCATAACATTATAATCTCCTCTCGTAATCTTCTCAATTCGTTTCCTCATCCTCCTCATCCTCCTAATTTCCCCCCTCCTCTTCTTCCTCTTTCTCTTCCTTCGCCTGTCTTCCATTTTCATAGTTTTATCCTTCCACCATAACCTTCTCCACTTACTCATTCTCCATCTTCTTCACCATCCCTTCTTTCTTCTTCCACCCCCTCATGCTCGTTTTCTCCTCCTCCTCCTCCTCCTCTTGGCCTTCTCGTATAGTCCTGGCCACAGTCTCTGAAAGATAAACCGCTTGAGTGTTCGGTTTCTCGGTGTCCTCAGTGCTACGATTACATTCACGGGGTAGAGGAAGGGAGGAGCGAGAGATGGTGAGTTGACGCCCACTCCTGTGTGTGTGGGGGGGGAGACCCGCCCGCGACCCGCCCACGCACACCAATTACACAGTCATGGTGAGGGCTGCTTTGACCTTCATCCGCTCTCATGCATTCTCTCTCTCTCTCTCTCTCTCTCTCTCTCTCTCTCTCTCTGACTGCCATTAACTCCATATTTTTCTCCCTATTCATCTTTCCTTCTCTCTCTCTCTCTCTCTCTCTCTCTCTCTCTCTCTCTCTCTCTCTGACTACCATTAACTTCATATTTTTCTCCCTCTTCATCTCTCTCTCTCTCTCTCTCTGACTACCAGTAACTTCATATTTTCTCTATTCATCTCTCTCTCTCTCTCTCTCTCTCTCTCTCTCTCTCTCTCTCTCTCTCTCTCTCTCAACACCACCAAAACCATTCGTGGCAGCGCTCTATAGCTAACTCAATGTAGAGGAGATTAATTTTATGCAACGCAACAGACTATTTACGAAAAATGGCTTGACATTGAGCAGTTATTTACCACGACGAGTAACAACACTTCCAATCATCACCACGAGTACTTTATAATAGATTGGCTTAAGAGCGAGGTAGTACTTTAGGGCCATATTCTTAAACATTTCGAAGTTCATATTTGGCAAGGCTTTCGAATGTATCTGGGGGTGGGTTCCAGGGGTAGTTTAATGATCCTAGTGGCAGCTTGACCCTTCTTCTGTACCATGAATGTGAAAAAAATACTCATTAAAACACGATTAATCTCCTTGTTTGAAGTTTAGAAATAGTATGTGAGAGTCGGCAGGGTCTAAAAATGCCGATTCTAATCCGAACTCATTATTCCAGTTGCAGCAGGCTAGGTAAAAACATCCTTCGGTAGACTATATTTACCTAGGTACCAGAGAAATAGTATATGGATAACTGAGCTCCATTGTATATATGAAAAAAAAAACGTTATTGTCAAATGTTTAATAACCTAACTATTTTCACATCAATTTCATACCTACGTCCATTTGTCCAGAGTGATGTTTCCCAGATATATAATAGTACTGCCTGGGATAGTGCGTACAAAGTTGCTGATTACATACCTCGTATCAAAACACTAATGTATCATAATCGGCTGGTCTATCAACACCAAGGCTCACTGTTCGCAATGATAGTAGAGCATTTGTAGCCCAGTTCCAACAAAATAACAATGTAACTCAAGCATTATTTACGAAGGCGGTGATATTCTATTTTATACCCGGCATTTTGTTATTTTAAGTCTTGCACTGTAACCGACACACACACACACACACACACACACACACACATTCCTGTCATTATCTCTTTTCCTCCCCCCACGCCCTTCCACCCATTTCCTACTTCTCTTACACACATACACACACACACACACACACACACACACACCTCCTTTCCTCCTCCCCCTTTCCCTCCATACCCCATCCCCTCTTCATCATCACTATTACTACCGCCCACATTCTCTCTCTCTCTCTCTCTCTCTCTCTCTCTCTCTCTCTCTCCCGGGTTTACAACAATGTCTTCAAGTCTCTTTATGAATCACGGCCTTATCACTCTCCCTAACTCTCCTCCTCCTTATCTCTCCCTCTCTTATTCCTCCCTTCCCCCTCTGTCTGCCTCTCTCACCTTCCCTCTCCTTCCCTCCCTCCCTCCCCTCTCCTTCATCTAGTTTCGTTCATTTCCTCATATCTCTGGCTCCTCAAGTCTCTCTCTCTCTCTCTCTCTCTCTCTCTCTCTCTCTCTCTCTCTCTCTCTCTCTCTGGTTCCCGTCATGCATGTCAACACACACACACACACACACACACATGTACACACACACACACACACACACACACACACACACACATGTACACACACACACACACACACACACACACACACCACTTAAACCTCATTATTAGGCAGCTGCATGAAGCTCCTCACTCGTTTTTTCTTTCTTTCTCTCATCTCGCTTCTGTTACAACCCTTTCTCTTTCACATTCCACGTTATATACTTTTTATACTGGCCGGGTCATGTGTAGCTATTATGTGTGGTGGTCTTTCTTTTTTTATACCTCTCTTGGTTGCCGCGTGAAGTCTTGAGGATAAGATAAGTAATTAAATGGGTGGCATCGATTATTTAAACAGTTGAAAGTCATCAGTGCCTCTACAACATCACCATCACAAGCATTATCATCATCATCATCATCGTCGTCATCATCAGGAGCAACAGCAGCTGCAACAACAACAGCACCCAACAATACCGATACATACTACTTATCATACCCCCATTACGTGTGTGTGTGTGTGTGTGTGTGTGTGTGTGTCCCCAATGCAGCATAGAGGCCAGTCATATCAAACGACTTCCGAATTTGCCTTGAGTTGAACAGAGACAGCCAAACATAGATAGATACGCATGACAAACACAAACACAAACTTAACAAGCAGAATGTGAGGCAACGTCTACAGATCCAGCATTGGTCTGCACGGTCACACGCATTGCACCAAGGCAGGGAGACATGACCACGTACCCTTGTGACCGCAGCCCCCCAACTCCAAGTCTCCAACGGGCCGACTCGTCTTCTGTTGCTAGAGCCTTCAAAAGTGTGCGTGTGTGTGTGTGTGTGTGTTTGTGTAAACCCCAAAATGTTTGAGAATACGGGCCTTATTTTTTCAACTTTGTGCGCCGAATTCTCGTCACCGAAGCGTCCTGTACGGCGACGTTGGGTTAATTTAAGAGAGAGAGAGAGAGAGAGAGAGAGAGAGAGAGAGAGAGAGAGAGTAGATTTCACATTTTTGAATTCTGAAATATTTGGAAGCACTGTCAAACGACCTATATTTCTTCGTGGTCTAACATGTTTCTCTTTATCATATATATTGATTGATAGTTTATTGTTGCAAGTAAAACAACAAAGGAGAAGAGAGGAGCATATACTTCAGCAAGACCTATGTAAAAACTCTCCTTACTGAAGCCTCGGAGAAAGACGGAGACAAGAACTAGAAAATGAGGGCAGACACATGATTGGGCACACACACACACACACACACACACACACACACAGAGGGCGGTCTTGTTTGACCTTTTGACCTTAGATTCCAGACAGAAAGCGAAGAGTTACGAAAGTGTCCTTATTATTTTTTTTTGTAATATAAAGTTTAATGTGTTTATATGCTCAGAGTAAACGTATGGGCTACATTTATAATTTTAGTAACAAGATTAATTTATATTTATTTTATGCTCTCTCTCTCTCTCTCTCTCTCTCTCTCTCTCTCTCTCTCTCTCTCTCTCCCCTTTAATGTAAGCGATTGACGCCACTTGTGAATGTTGCAACCAGCGTTTATACACACACACATACACACACACACACACACACACCAACAGTATACAGATCAGGTGGTGGCACAGTTTTGCTTTTCGTCTTCTTTCCCTCCTCTCCATCTACTTCACACATATAATGAAGGCAAGACATCAAAAATACATTCAAAACATTTCCTCTGCTTCGTTTGAAAGTGAATTAGTAACATTATAGAGCTTCTGTTGGTGTTGTTGTTGGTGGTGTTGGTAGTGTTTGTGCTCCTGCTGTTGTTAAGGCAGTTCTGGTTATGTTGGTAGCGGTGGTGAGTGTAGGAGAGAGAGAGAGGTATCCGATGACACCACCTTCTATCTTCTCTCCTGACTATTCCTTCAGTGTGTTGGGGAAGTAAAAAGGGTGGGCGAGTGTGTGGGCGGTGTGTGTGTGTGTGTACGGATTGGGGACTATGCACGTAAGGGGGTGGTTGGGGGTGGGGCTGGGTTGTCGGTATGTGTGTGTGTGTGTGTGTGTGTGTACGGATTGGGGACTATGCACGTAAGGGGGTGGCTGGGGGCTGGGTTGTCGGTATGTGTGTGTGTGTGTGTGTGTGTGTGTGTGTACGGATTGGGGACTATACACGTAAGGGGGTGGTTGGGGGTGGGGCTGGGGGCTGGGTTGTCGGTATGTGTGTGTGTGTGTGTGTGTACGGATTTGGGACTATGCATAAGGGGGTGGTTGGGGGTGGGGCTGGGGGCTGGGTTGTCGGTATGTGTGTGTGACTGGAAAGCCGGCGATGAAGGTGCAGCAGCCTTGGCCGCCCCGCCTCCAGCTTCCTGCCGACCACTGATGTCATGCCGCCGCTAAATATAAAGATGATCTCACACACACACACACACACGCACACACTTCCTTAGAAAGTTCGATCATACCAAGATTTGCCTTGCGGACGAAGTTGAGGAGAGCATCCATTCCATGTTTGATCTGTTAATAATTTCAGACATTCATCAACTCAGGAGAGGAACGTTTGTCTTCATCCCGTATATGTATGCTAGTATGTATGTATATATGTCTGTCTGTCTGTCTGTCTGCATGTAATGTGTATGTTTGTCTGTATGTATTAATGAGATGAGATGAGATTTTTAAACGTATTCCAGTTAACCTTCCTGCAAAGTGCTTTTGTTGGCTAAGGAAAAGTATGTTCATCTAATACCATGAACAAATTGATTACTTTGTCAAATCCAAGAATAATTTAGTTATGAAGAAACCTGCCGTGTTGTAGGTTTATCTTAAATACTGGAAAATTTGATAAAAACTACTACTACTACAGGGTCGTAATTTCTGGGAGGGGGGGGGGGGCGCTAGGGAGGCTATACCCCCCCCCAACGTTTTCTATATCGGCATCAAAATGCTCCTAAAAGTGCTATTTTTCAAAACATTTCCCCCACCTGCATATGATCGCTTTATACTTCTACTACTGCTACTACTACTAAGCTCTCTCTCTCTCTCTCTCTCTCTCTCTCTCTCTCCAATAGCCTGTCCAGCTATTCATTCGTCCGTCCATCATCCCCCACAGGTCAGTATAACCAAACCTTCAAAGTCGGCTACTTTTGTCTTTGTGTTTAAGAGAAATGGTAATGACGTTTGTGCTCGAGGTAATGGTTAATGTTTTACAGGTATTATTTTTTTGTGTGTTTCGGTTTCACTGACATTATAAAGTGTGTTAATTAAACTAGATTTTGAATGGCATCTAGTTTGTAAAAGTTTCCTTTACTTTTAAAGGGCTCTGTGGTGTGAAGTGGCTAGCGTGGCGTGGTCCCGTGTTCGAATCCCGGCCCCGTGTTCCGGAGCAATGGGTTCTTACCCACTAGGGCCACCACAAGCTCAGTTGTCAGTGCGATTAAGATGAGCACCGCGGCCATGCGCAGCTGGACAGATTCATGTTTCCATCAGGCTAGCATTATAAGCAGACAAAAACTATATTATAATTGAGTTATTTTACAATGCACCTGAAATTTATATATATATATATATATATATATATATATATATATATATATATATATATATATATATATATATATATATATATATATATATATATATATATAAATATTTATAATCTGATATTGACGTCAACGTAAACAATACTAGATTTGGTTTCACACACACATATATATATATATATATATATATATATATATATATATATATATATATATATATATATATATATATATATATATATATATATATATATATATATATATATATATATATATATATATATATATATATATATATATATATATATATATATATATATATATATATATTTGGAATAACAGAATGCATTTACATTTATTTTCCTATTTTCATCATAAGTTGACACACACTACTACGGAAATTGTCTTACGAGTTTATGACTCAGTATTGGAGACCTTTGAGACAGCAGCATCAGAGTAATATTAGGATTCAGAATATTTTCGTAGTGGCTCCCTCCCCACCTTGGCACCAGAGGGCATTGGTCAAGCTCGGTGAGCCGCTTTGCTATCTAAAACGTATGCGAAGATCTTCGGTATAGTACGCTGTGTAGACTACCGGAATTATAATTTCTTTGTCGGATGAGGTTGTCTGTGTGGGTTTGTTTGATTAATTAAAAACGGTTTGCACGCATGTAAAAAAAATTCTGTTTAACTTTGTTACTCAGCTGTTTGGCATGAGGTGCGCCCTCGTGTATGTTGTGTTTGTTATAATATTGTTTGCCCTGTATGTAAAGTCTGCTTATGGCACTCAAGTGAATCGCAGGCTGGCGTGGCAGCAGATCTGGGGTACCGCCTTCATAGCCGTCTGCTCGACCATGACCATTCACTTCATGACTTGGGGTGACTAACCGGGTGAGTAAAACTTGTAAGCCCTTACTTACAAGCAGGTAGAGTCAGCTTGTTCTTTTGACAGCCAATAACTGTATGTACTACCATGAGTACTCCACCTACAAGGGTGTGGAAAACAAATTTATATGTAGGCCTACGGTACCTTATCAGCATAATTATAATGCTATTGAAATTATTTCATGTTCTCTGCACGAATATCATATACGTTTGGTACTTCGATCAGCTTGTTATCCAATATGAGTATTGGTAGAAAATGTATTGAAAAAAAAAAATGTATTTAATAAAACACGTAGTTTCAGTTATAGTACTACATGTCAGGGAGTTCTCGTCCGGTTATTCTATCACAGCAACCGCACACTGAACAACCCCGTCACTTCCGGCCACAGCAGTGTCGCATATCTTCCGTTTAGTCTATATGATCTCTTGCTATCTCTATACTCTGTATAGGAATCCAACTTGAAAATACGAAGGGGGACAGGGAATGACCTCATTTAGTGCTTTCACAAACGTTGATGCAATAGGAAATGTTTCCTAGATTTAGATAACAAAAATTTTCAAATTTTGTAGGTTGGCAACGCCTGCGCGCGTCTCGGACCGAGGCTATATAAGCAGCAGAGCGCGGCGCCGCGCCTCAGACCAGACCAATCGCGGGAACGCCAATCTACGCTCCTGTGAGACGGTTCAGCTTTCAACCTTCCATTTTTGAACTCCTGGAAAGCTACAACCATGGTGAGTGTTTGTGTATTGTGTTGCCACCGGCAGGCCTATTTGTGACGCGGGGGGTGACGCGTATCAGTCCAGCAGGCTTTGATTGACAAAACATGAGGTGCCGAGGTCCGTTTGAATGCCGGTGTCGGAAGGTTGGCTGTCAGCTGACCTGTGTCGCGGCCTGCAGGCACGGGGGAGTGTCGGCGAGGGACACGGTAGTCCGGGGGCAGGGCGTGCCTTGGGGTACTCATGGCAAGGTGTTAAAATATGCGCAGTGTTGCTTCCCACCCCGCGCGGGCCCCTCGCCGCCACCCGCCACACTTGGCGGGCTGCTTCCCCCCCCCTCAATGCCGTTATGCCCGCGCGGCCTTTGCTTGTCGGCGGTGCTTGGGTCACCGGCGCAGGGCTGATGACAGACCCGTGCCACAAATAGTGAAATGTACGGTTGGGGACGGTAAATCTGCTATCACTACCATTGCCCACCCCCACATGTAATCGACGGGCGATATTGTCGTTAGAATAGATATAAGTACTTGTAGGGCGGGTTAGTTCGTTTTACTCCAGCACATTCAAATTTCAATAAATTGAAAATTTCGATCATAATAAAATGGGGAGGGCACAAAGAAAGGACAAGGGAGGGGTGGGCAGAAGGTAAGCGGGAAGATGCGAGCCGCCGGTAGAGTGGCGAGATGAGAAGTGGGAGATGGGATAGACTGGGGGAGAGGGGGGGGGGGGGTTGGACACTAGTTTAGCTGCTTCATGGACCATCCTCCCGCACGCCACGTGGAGGCTCAATGTTCGGGGGGTGGCTGGCTCTTGATTGGAAAGTAACCTCGCTAGGCGAAGCATTTCCCGTCAATGCGGGTTTCTTGTTATAAACTCACCGCGTTGTGGGTTACGTTACATGAACCGGATTATGAATAGTGCATCTACTGTTGCTTTGACTCACTTTAAAGCAGAGTGAAATATGTTTTGGGAATGTGTCTACTCTTATATATTTGGAATCGCTGATGGATAAGCCACTGAAGTATTCTCTAATGGTTCAACTGCAGACATTTACTTTGAAGAACTGGGAGCTCTCAGTCATTTAATGTCTTTTATACGGCTCCCTTTTCCAAGTTTTTAATTCGTCAGAGTTAGACTTTTCGAACTATAAAGGTGTCCTCATTTGTATATGATTTTTAGCTCGTCGGTTATTTCTTCAGGCTTTCAGTGTCTGTTAGAGGTATCTACTTGGTTTCTAACAACCCTTTTCTAACCTCCATCCCCCAGAGATATTAACTAAACTTACTTCAGCATTGACAAACATCCGGACGAGATTCCACTAGCCAGCCTCACTTCCGAACGCTGATCCTCCGCGTGGTGTGCAGGCTGGGGGCGGTTCATGAAACTGCTAAACTAGTGCGCCGTGGTGGAGAGGAG
The DNA here is from genome assembly GCF_024679095.1 of Eriocheir sinensis. NCBI lineage: Eukaryota > Metazoa > Arthropoda > Malacostraca > Decapoda > Varunidae > Eriocheir > Eriocheir sinensis. The sequence goes on from NC_066554.1 coordinate 9,807,008, forward strand.
AAAGCCGCCGGGGTGATGGGACGCATGACTGAGGGCCGCGTGACTCAATTTCCTGCCCCGTGTGTTCTGGAGTGAGCCAGACCAGCAACCAACTTTCACGTCTTGTTGGGGTTGCTTGTATTCTGTTATGTTGCATCATAACGATCCCGTTGCTGCCACGACGCTAGCCAGTGGCTTTCAAAGTGGCCTTGAACACGTTGTTTTCAGTCTTTACTTAGATCGTTAGATGTACTATTACACATCTGTTAGATGTAGGTTAAGAAGGCTGAGCAAGATAGATCGTCGAGGGGTAAAAAGGATAGCCAACTCGGGGTAACCCTGAGCCAACTGTCATAGGGGAGAGGGAAAGTCCAACCGTCAGTGGGGTGATACAAAAGGCCAGCCGGTATACCAAGGAAAACGCTGGAAGGAGAGGGGGTGGCAGGGGACCGGCCGATTACAAACTTATTTACTATAGCGGCTATGAATACAGTCTAGGTATATGGGTGGAAGACTAGGGATGGGAAAAAAATTGCTTTAACCTGTAGCAGGAAGGAAAGTTGAGTGATGCGATAACCGCATGGTAACTGATGCCAGAGAAAGGACGTGGCCCTGCACTTCCTGTCTGTAATGAGGTCTCCGGCGGTGGTTGGCAGGAAGGGCTCTGAGGTTATCTGTGGGGCTCTCCAGTGTTATATAATTTATCAGTAATTAAAGTGACGACAGCGTCAAATATAAATTAAGGGTAGTAACAATCCACCCTTAGTGGCAATAAATAAGTTGCATGTTTTTATCTGAAACTAAAGTGTCAGCAGAACCAAAATTTTGAGTACTGGTCGTAAGGCTTCAAAGACGATTGCATTCAATGTTAACCTTTTATTTATTTATTTATTATTATTTTTTTATTATTATAGTTAGTGTTGGGTGTTGAATCATCAGTGTATCCATTTATTTAGTTTCCTGTAAGGCTTGAGGGTCTTAGGACAAATTTCCACTAAGATAAAGTAGATTCTTGAAGTTAACAGTGAAAGGTGAATTCACATATTTCGGCCGGTGGGCCTGATGATCGGTCCCAGCCCGTTGTGGCGCAGGGAAGTGTTGTAGTGTCATTATTTATCTTGGCTCATGGCGCGCCCCCCATCTTTAGGGCACTCGGCGGTGACCGAAATATCCGAGCTGTGGCTACGGGAAGGGCTCGAACCTGCGTCCTCCGTCGCGTTATGGACGACGTGGGTTCGAATCCGCCATTACTTTGGGATTTTTCAGTCACCGCCGATTGGCAAAAGACTACCCACACGCTGTCCTGAAGACAACCTATCAACCCGGACTCAAAAATTCAGTGAATCAAGAATGAGTTCAGAGGGGCAGCACGGGTCGAGAAAAGATTGCGCCACTTTAAACTTGCCTTCGCCGCAATGGGCTGGGGTCGACCAAGAGTTCCTACCGGGCAAAACACATTTTTTTAATTTTTTTTTTTTATTGCTTTTAATTTGTGCCTATCAAGAAATTATGTAATGGTTGTCCGGAGTAACAGCAATTTAATCGTCATCTTTCCACAGCGTGAATGCATCTCAATCCACGTGGGCCAGGCTGGCGTGCAGATGGGCAATGCATGCTGGGAACTGTACTGCCTTGAGCATGGTATTCAGCCAGATGGCCAGATGCCCTCTGACAAGACCATTGGTGTTGGTGACGATTCCTTCAATACTTTCTTCAGCGAAACTGGCTCGGGGAAACACGTTCCTAGAGCAGTGTTTGTGGACTTGGAGCCCTCAGTAGTTGGTATGTATAATGATTCAGCATATATGGATGTATTCAATAGGTTGAGGAATTCAGATAATTTTGAATAATAGGGATTTGATGAATTTCAATTATTAGATGCCAAAAGTTTGGAGTAAAGAATAAAGTTTATTTTAGCTCCTTTGAGTGGGATGCTGCAGTATGTCTTTGCCCATATTCTCAAAACTTTTTGGGGCTTGCACCCAATAATGTTTTTGTGGAGGGGGTTTATTCCTTGGGTTGATTTATGAGCCTAGTAATAGTTAAGCAAGGCTTCTGCACCATGAACATGAGTCATAAGAGCCCAACAAATCTTGTGGCCTTTGATATTGTCAAAAGCATCTGAGAATAGGAACCTTTTCAAATATTTATTTTCCATTGGCTTCCAGATGAGGTGAGGACAGGCGTGTACAGACAACTCTTCCATCCTGAACAACTTATCACTGGCAAGGAGGATGCTGCTAACAACTATGCACGAGGCCACTACACCATTGGGAAGGAGATTGTGGATGTGGTTCTCGACAGGATTCGCAAGCTGTCTGACCAGTGCACAGGCCTGCAGGTGAGTGGTTCTTTAATTTAGTTAGTGTATTTTAACTATTCTTAAGTGTAGACAAATCTTTTTTTGTATATGGACTAAACTGCATCATATTTCATGTTCAGGAATGGTTAATTACTGTAGATTTTTTTTCTTGGCAGGGCTTCCTCATTTTCCATTCATTTGGAGGTGGCACTGGCTCAGGCTTCACATCTCTGTTGATGGAGAGGCTTTCGGTTGACTATGGAAAGAAAAGCAAGTTGGAGTTTGCCATCTATCCTGCCCCTCAGGTGAGTTATGATTTTTCTTATTTTATTTATTTATTTATTTATTTTTTGGTCTTGGATTTGGTGACATTTGTCTTGATCAGTCCTTTTCCTCCATGCTGTACAGGGGGCTTTATTATAAGTGTGTTAGGACACCAGCACAGGTGTCCTGCGCATTATTAGCCAGATCCAGGAGAATGGCGTGGCATATTTTGGTCTGGTGGTAATAGGTTTGTAGGAGTTTCTCTGCAAGGTGTAGGGAGGCATCACAAGTATTTTTTCTCAAATGAGGATTTAGTTCATTGTACAGCACGTGCAATCAAATTTTAGATCTAGGAAGTAGACAATGAACATTTTGGTTTGAAATCTATTTCTTACATACAGGCTAGTAATTTTTCATAAATTGATTGGCTACTGATTCAGAAGTGTATGCACCAATTTACAGTTTAATGTCTTGTATGGGTATCACTGAATGCATGTGTCAAATCCACAGTTACTGCAATTGACTTAATCATGATATTAGGAACCCCCTGTTATTTGACTCAAAATACTACTCTTTAGTGCTGTTTTGACATGAAATGCCTGCCATTGTTACATAATTTTTGAATTTCATGGCAGGTATTGGTTTAGAAATTGCATGCCGCCTGCCGGCTAGGGCTGCTGGAAACTAGTAGTGGAAGGCACTGCCTCGCATTTTTGCAGTCTTAATTGTCTTATACAAGTACCATTACTACCATATCAACCTGTAATTTGTTTAATCTAGATACATTTTTTGTCATTCATATTGCATTTATTTATGTATTTCTTACCCCATGCACCTCATATATCACTGTTAGTCCTTTTGTGCCATGCAGATTCTTTATACCATATGTTAAAAGCACATGGCTCTCATCTGTAATCTGTACTCTGCTCGGCCAAGGAGAGTTGGCTTGGGTACCCAACCAAGGAGGGTAAAGGGGGCAAGTTCTCCAGAATAGAAGATGGATGGATATGTAGTAATGCACACTAGAATTGTTTTGGTAGTACCTATAAGTGTGCCCTAATGCACTCGTCAACTAGGAACAATCTACCCATTAGGTAGACTTTGGGTATGCATGCAATAAATTTGATTGTGAAAAAGAGGGTAATTGCCAAGATTATTTCTTGCCAGCTCTAAGCTGTATACAGTATTTAAATTTTCAAAGCTTTCAAACTAGTGACACATTCTTGCACTAGTACTTTTAAGCTAATATAGATTTTTAAAGATTAGATTTTGTCTTAACTGAAATTTTCACCAGGTGTTTGCAACCAGAGTTCAGCCAGCAGGAGGGATATAGTTAGAACACCCTCAATGATCCTGGCTGCAAAGTGGTGGCACCTCGGTGGTGTAGCTATTAGCATGCTTTGCAAAGAATCCACTGGGTCTGGTTCAATCTCTGCCCCGGGCAGTCAAAGCCCAGTTCACCTGTGGTTGGTTCATTCCTTCAGGTTAGTTGATTGGTACCTGGGGAAACCTGAGGAAAGTAAACTGTAAACAAAAGGTGTCACACTGTCCCTGTCCCAGGATAATGAGTTCTTGCCCATAACACGCCCAAAGGACCAGTGAGATTGAGTTGAGCAACAGAGCCTCATGCAAGCTTACTACCCCAGTTTTACTGAAGTTTTTGTTGCAGAATCACCTTAGATTGTGTTGGCCATTTCAGAAAGACCAGTCTTCAGTGTAGATTTTTCATCATATTGAGAAAGTAGCACACGTCAAAAAATGTTTCCTTTTTTTTTTACCTTGCAGGTTGCTACTGCTGTTGTTGAGCCATACAACTCCATCCTGACAACCCACACTACTCTGGAGCACTCCGACTGTGCCTTCATGGTAGACAATGAGGCCATCTATGACATTTGCCGCCGTAACCTGGACATTGAACGCCCATCCTACACAAATCTCAACAGACTCATTGGCCAGATAGTCTCCTCCATCACTGCCTCCCTTAGGTTTGATGGGGCTCTCAATGTAGATCTTACAGAGTTCCAGACTAACTTGGTCCCCTATCCCAGAATTCACTTCCCCCTGGTCACATATGCACCAGTGATCTCTGCTGAGAAAGCTTATCATGAGCAGCTGTCGGTTGCTGAGATCACAAATGCATGCTTTGAGCCTGCCAACCAAATGGTGAAGTGTGACCCACGTCATGGCAAGTACATGGCTTGTTGCCTGCTGTACCGTGGTGATGTCGTGCCAAAGGATGTCAATGCAGCCATAGCTTCCATCAAGACCAAGCGCTCCATTCAGTTTGTGGACTGGTGTCCCACCGGGTTCAAGGTTGGCATCAACTACCAGCCACCCACCGTGGTGCCCGGTGGAGATCTGGCCAAGGTGTCCCGTGCTGTCTGTATGTTGTCCAACACCACGGCCATTGCTGAGGCCTGGGCCCGCCTAGACCACAAGTTTGACCTCATGTATGCCAAGCGTGCCTTCGTGCACTGGTATGTGGGTGAGGGCATGGAGGAGGGAGAGTTCACAGAGGCTCGTGAGGACCTGGCTGCCCTGGAGAAGGACTACGAAGAGGTGGGGATGGACTCTGCCGACGGCGAGGGCATGGAAGGGGACGAATATTAACTTCTCCCTGCATTTGTCACTGACTTCAGTGGAGATTTAACATTCCAGTCATCTAAACAAAATTCCTTTAGAACACATTCCAAAAGAAATAAATTTGAGATGCTCTGTATTGAAGTTTGTTTAACATTTCATAATTATGGTTGTTTCACTACTGCCAAGAAAATATAAATGGATATTCTTAGGTTTTATTGCCAACCCTTTCCAACAATAACACCTTGTGTTTGGCCCACGATCCACAACAGCGATGGAGCAATTATCTATGGCAGCAGCCAGACCAGTTCTAGAGCAGGTGGTGCTAACAATACATACTACCAGGGCACCTTTGTAATTAACCCTGGCGGTGTACATACAGTGTTAGGACTTTGCAAGCTAGAGCGACTTTGATGAACACATTCTTTAATGGGAACAGGATATTGACATGGAAAGACCCTACTGGAGAGTTAGAATTAAATCTGGGAATCCGGACATAAGGAAGGGTGTAATCACTAAATTCAATCCGGAACTACCGATTATTAAGAGATAATGGAGGCTATAACCAAGAGGGAGAAGGTTGAAGGATTTTATCAATTTAGAAAAAAGTAATTTGTGAAAATGTAGACAAAGTAACATGAAGCTTCACTAGAAATAGAAGGAAAAGCACCTATGAACAACGTCCTTAACGTTGACGGTCACGGTCAAAACAGGATAAGGGGAACCCCGCCTTAATTCAGCATCGTTGTCTGCATTTATCAGTACCTATTTGTGTATGGTCAGCAACCTTGCATAAGTCGCTGATTATACCGTAGTCAAGATCGTTAATGTATATGATAAACAGCAATGGACCCAAAGCTAATCCCTGAGGGACTACACTATAAAAAAAAAATATAGTAACTGGCCCAATCCGAGTTATTAACATTAACCTGAACCCTCTGTCTTCTGTTCCTAAGCCCCACATCTATCCACTTCAGAAGTTTGTCCTTTGGGCTTTTATTTTAGTGAAGTCTTTGTTGTGGCACTGTCGAATGCCTTACTAAATTCAAAATAAACTTCCACAACGTCAAAAGATTAGTTAGGCCTCTTCCATAATGATGGAGAGAGACTTTCTAAAGATGCTGGCCAGTGGCCCGAAATTGTCTAGATACCTTGAGAACCCGCGGTAAAATTTCACCTGGACCGAGCGACTTGGGTTTTCTTTAGTTAATCTATCACTGGTTTTTCTGACATAACATTTTTCTTCCCTTCCCGGCTTCAGGTAAAGACGACGACGTTTTCATTTGTAAATATAGACAAGAAATGCTCATTTGATATTGTGCTTGTGTCCTTACTGTCGAGGTGCCTCCCGTCTTGTTAGAGATACGCCAGTCCTCGTCGACAGACCGACTTGGTCGGCTCGGCTGACGTCAGCCAATAAAGTCGGTCTGTCGGCACCCTGCTACGGGCCGCTATATGAATTGGCAAAGGCCCGTGCTTCCTCCTTTAAGGAGAGAGCAATCTTTAAACAAGCAATTTATAATGTCCTGTTGTGTTTTACATAATTAGTTAAAGTAAAACATCCAAAAGAAACCTGGGAATTGAGAGACATTGTTTTGCATCAATAGAAACAAATGGCAACGTCACGAGTAGTATCAAAGAGGTAGTTAGGGTTGCGGGAAAAAAAAAATCCACCGAATTGTAGTGATTAAGATGAGCAGGAGGATAATTTGCTGAACATCCCAACGTAGCCAAGAAGAAAACTGAAGGGCGAACGAGTTGGGGCAGAACAGTAAAGCCCACCTATAGACCTAATCAAATATTCAGGCGATTTCATTTTAAAAATACCAACTTTTAAAAATACCAACTTTTTTTTTTTCAATATTTGTCGGCACCTCAAGGGTGGGGATACGGGCTATATAGAGCCCGCCAGGGTCAAGCACATCTGTCCTTCCGGGGAGGGACCAACGGCCCTTGTTGGGTGCCGGCTCATGAAGAGGAGGATGCCGACAGACCGACTCTATCGGCTGACGTCAGCGGAGCCGACCAAGTCGGTCTGTCGACGAGGACTGGCGTGTCTCTTACCTAACTTGTACAGTCATCCTGCAGTAGTTGAAACAAAAATTCAGGGTAAGTTTTCAAATCTTCAAATGTTATTTAGAACGTTCTCCCTTATTAACAGTCAATGGCAAATCATGGGGTGTACGTATACCTTGTACGTACTTCTAAGTGTCTTTTACGCTCCTCTTTTATAGTAGTAGAGCGCAAACATATACAACATCTACGGAATGCACGGTGACACTGTTGGGAAGTTCATCTGTGGCCACCACAATATAAGCAGTACCTCCCTCGTGTGCTGAGACAAACTGATATTGCCAGCCACCATGAGTGAGTGGCATCTACGGGCCACTGAAAGAGTCCCGTGTGCGGGCAGCATTAGTAAGAAGGGCTGAGAGAAGTTATTGCTTTTAGCAGCAATAAAAATATTCTGACCTGCAACATTTTGTTCGTAGATTCCATCATCTGCTTAAGATTGTTACCCCAACAATTTTATCGTTTTCTAAAACAAGTTAGTTGAAGGGCAGACTATCACTATTTTATTTATGTGTGTTCTGATTACATCGTTGTTAAATTTATATTCTTCATCATTCAAGGAATTTTCTTTCGTGTAGTGAATGGAGAGAATATATATATATATATATATATATATATATATATATATATATATATATATATATATATATATATATATATATATATATGTGTGTGTGTGTGTGTGTGTATATATATATATATAGATATATATATATATATATATATATATATATATATATATATATATATATATATATCAAATGACTTCATGCGATATGGTGATGTACCACAGTAACACGTACCTAGTGTGCAGGGATCTTATAATCGGTAGGTTTGGAACTCTACTCACTGGTCTGAGATGAAGGGAGAAAGTAAGTTTCCAGTTATTAACTAAAGCATTAGAGATATTGGTTGATCCCTTGAGGTCTACGGTATGGCTTTAGGTAGACCAAAAAAAAAAAGTTAAATCTGTTCTTTTGAAAAGTAGTGTCTCGAAATCCATATATTGTGTACCTTTACCCTCAGTGATCGACTTTAAACGGGATTTATGTATCATTCCGCATATGTATTACACCCAAGGAACCGAGCACCTATCTCAGAGACACGTCAGTCCTCGTCGACAGACCGACTTGGTCGGCTAAATTTCGATCGCCGATAGAGTCGGTTTGTCGGCACCCTTTGGCAATGGCCCGTGCTCCCCCGTGCAGGGAGGGAGCAATCTTTTCCCTCTTTAAACGGGCCGTCTTCGGACAAGGGCCCGTTTCGCCTAGTGATACTTGGGGATAAATCTTTGAAGAAGCATATCTATCTTCATCAACTAGATCTTATGGTAAGACAAAGCTTATATATATGAAAGAAGTAGGTCTTTAATTACAGCATACTTGATAAACAAGGTAATGCTAACCAGGTACATTATGCCTTATTGTTAGATTCTTTCTTATAGTGTAGCTCTACAGCCCGCATCGACGCCTATCGGAAGATAGGTTTATCGTACTGTAGTGCCCGAAAAATAAGCCAGAATAATTTAAAGTGAAACATATAACCTTAACATCAGAGAGCAAGGTGAAGCGAGCCCGTATACATTATCCATCACGTATTCCCAGATGTGCCGTCCGGCCAACCTCTATACAGACACACAAACAAAAACAAACAAACAAAAAAAACAAGTGTGTGTGTGGGTGGGGGGGATACCTGATGGATACGTACACTGGCTCGCCTCGCCCTGCTCTCTGATAATCGGGTACATGTTTCACTTTAAATCATTCTAGCCTAATTTCCGGGCACAACAGTATCAGCAGAGTTACCCTTGAAATCTCTAAGGGGAGCCTCCTTCACTGCCATCTGCCGAGGAACACGGAAGAACCTCACGCGGCTGTTCCCTGAAGCGGCTGGACCCCCATGTGTGCGGC
>NC_066554.1:9821115-9828615 GCF_024679095.1 Eriocheir sinensis
TCTCTCTCTCTCTCTCTCTCTCTCTCTCTCTCTCTCTCTCTCTCTCTTCGGAATTGCAGAAAAAATAACTTAAATGTAATTCTATACGTCTTATTTTTTGTTCCCTGTCCAGCGACCGGGTTCACACACACACACACACACACACACACACACACTAGCACTTGCTCATTATTTCTTTGATTATGAAAGTTCCCCTCCTCCCCCTCCTCCTCCTCGTCTTCTCACAGTTCCAATCAAAAAGGGCAATGCACTCTCCTCTTTCCCATTTATGATTTTTAGTATTCATAACCAGGAAAAAAAACCTGATAACCTCTCTCTCTCTCGCGTGTGTGTGTGTGTGTGTGTGTGTGTGTGTGTGTGTGTGTGTTAATTAAATCATTCAGTCCAGTCAAAGGGGCTGGCTGACCGTACACACACACTGGACCCAACCTAAATGAGAGAGAGAGAGAGAGAGAGAGAGAGAGAGAGAGAGAGAGAGAGAGAGAGAGAGAGAGAGAGAGTTGAATTTTTTGATACCACCACTACTACTACTACTACTACTACTACAAATGATAATAATAATGATAATAAACGATAATGCCAGTGCCTATTACAACGACTGCAGCAAATGGAAAGAATGTAATGACAGCAACAGAGCGGAAGAAATCGGAATAGTGCGATAATGAGGTATTGTGCGATCACTTTGATGAATATAATGAGGGCGATCAGGGAAGAGCTGGTGTGCTGAGTGTCGTCCGCCTCCTCTTCCTCTCCCTCCTATTGTAAGCTGTAGATATATTTTTTTTCTCTTTTATTCCATTCCTTTCTTTGGGTTTTCTTCATGTTTGCTTCTAGTTCTCCTCCTCCTCCTCCTTCTCTTCCTCCTTCTCTTTCTTCTCTTTTCATTGCAAGTATCATTTTCTCCTCTTCCTCCTCCTCTTTCTTTGCGTTTTCTTATAGTTCTCCTCCTCCTCCTCTTCCTCCTCTTTTCATTGCAAGTATCATTTTCTCCCTCTCATTCCCTTCATTTCTTCCTGTTTTCTTTGTGTTTTTACTAGTTCCTCCTCCTCCTCCTCTTCCTCCTCCTCTTTCTCCTCTTCCTATTCCTCCTCCTCTTCCTCCTCCTCTTTCTCCTCTTTTCATTGCAAGTATAAATTTCTCCCTCTCATTCCCTTTCTTTCCTTGTGTTTTCTTTGTGTTTTTACTACTTCCTCCTCCTCCTTCTCCTCCTCCTCCTCCTCCTCCTCCTCCTCTTCCTCCTCTTTTCATTGCAAGTATAATTTTCTCCCTCTCATTCCCTTCATTTCTTCCTGTTTTCTTTTTGTTTTTACTAGTTTCTCCTCCTCCTCCTCCTCCTCCTCCTCCTCCTCCTCCTCCTCCTGCTCCTCCTCCTCCTCCTCCTCAGCTCCTGCCCAGTGTTTGCGTTCGGTCCCAGGTTACCTTAATTAAAGAATGAATCTGTACCTTTACCTGAAATTCCATCGGTGTCTAAATTATTATGTTCTGCTATTTTTTGGGGTTTGTTTTGATTAGCCTGGCTGTACCTGAGTCGTGGTTGGTAATAGTAGTAGTAGTAGTAGTAGTGCTTGTTGTTGTTGTTGTTACCTGTTTTCACCTGGCCGGGGGAAGAGTAAGAAAACACAGGTAACATCTTGTCTTGACCTTATACTGAGGGAAGGGGCAACTCTCTCTCTCTCTCTCTCTCTCTCTCTCTCTCTCTCTCTCTCTCTCTCTCTCTCTCTCTCTCAGGCTTATTTTTAGCGTGAGATATATATGTATAGGCCGATGAGGGAGGGGGAGGAGAGGTGAGAAGGGGGGAGGAGGAGGAGGAAGGGTAGGATCAACCACCTTTATTTTTATCCAGGAGGAACGGGAACTCGGGGAAGAAGGAATGTCGCTGATTTTTCTTTTAATTTTTTCTCTTTAGTTTTCCAGGAGTAGGCTAACAAAAATCGGAGCGTTATTTCCACCGCCTCCAGCAGTTGGGCGCAAGGTTACCAGATTATCGTACTTGGCGTATTGTTTTTGCCGATTTCTGACCAAAAACTATCGCACCCACAAAGATAACGATATGCATTTATAATCATTGTTAAAATCGGTAATTACTGATGTTCTTTTTGCAATATTTATGGGTCAGAAACCGGGAAAAAAATACAATGTTATGCGTACGATAATCTGGTAACATTGGTTGGCCGGAGAGCAAATATCAAGTGACGGTGTTCTTGCGTGTCCTGTGCTGTGCTGGGTTGTGTGCAGCGATAAGATGCTTGCTCGCAGTACACGGCTAAAGGGTTTGGGGGGGGGGGGGGGGGTAGGAGGGCTGGAGGTTATGGGGGAGGAGAAAGTAGGAGTTTGAGGGAAGGGAGAAGGTTGGGGGAAGGAGTTTTATTGCAGGAAGGGAGTTTATTTTGGGGAAGGGAGGATGTTTTTGGGGGAAGGGAGGAGGTTGGTGGAAGGGAGGAGTTGGAGGGGTGGAAAGGAGGAGGTTGGGGGAAAGAAGGTTTTGTGTGTGCATGTGAAGGGAGGAGGTTGGGGGAAGGGATATTATTATTATTATTATTATTATTATTATTATTATTATTAGGTATATACAAGTGTTCATTATACACGCACGGACTCACTCAATTATTATTATTATTATTATTATTATTATTATTATTATTATTATTATTATTATTATTATCATAGTACCGTCTGTTGTTGGTGTCATCATTCTTTTTCGTCTCCCTGTCATAATTGTTTGTCTGAATAATTTGATGGTAAAGCTGTGTGTGTGTGTGTGTGTGTGTGTGTGTGTGTCGGGGGTTCGGGTTTCACTGGGGCGGCTCGAAGGTTTCAAGTGCATGTGAACCTTGTCCTAACTCCCCCTCTCCTCTGCCCTCCCCCTTGCCTCCCTTCCCCTTATACCCTCCCTTCCCCCTTCCCTCCCCTCCCTTCTCCCTCCTTCTCTCCCCTTCCCTCCTATATTATCAGCTTTCCCTCCCTCCCCACCCTCTCCCCTAAATGAAGTGGAGCTTAAGTATAGTAATAGAAATATTAATAATAAAAAAATAATAAAAATAATGATAATGATAATCACCCTTCCGTGGTCATTATTGCTGTATTTAGGTAATATCTGGTATTATTATTATTATTATTATTATTATTATTATTATTATTATTATTATCTATTGTTTATTATTGTGAGTAAGTGTAAGCCTTCTGATATGCTTTTAGTACAATACAAGGGCAAAGGGTACATTCTCTCTCTCTCTCTCTCTCTCTCTCTCTCTCTCTCTCTCTCTCTCTCTCTCTCTCTCTCGCTTGCCGAACCCCATCGGTGGGAAAGATTGGTTAATTGGTCCACCAGACTTTGTCCTTGTGAGAGAGAGAGAGAGAGAGAGAGAGAGAGAGAGAGGCAATTCCGCACAGGAAACACTAAATATTTACATTTTTTTCCATTTTTCTATGATTTTTTTTCGTTCTTTTTCTCTATTTTGGTTCCAAGTTAGAAATTCGATTATTGATATCGAGAATATTCTCTCTCTCTCTCTCTCTCTCTCTCTCTCTCTCTCTCTCTCTCTCTCTCTCTCTCTCTCTCTCTCTCCCAAATGGTGATAGGATGAGGGACAGCACTGGAGTCATTAGTGGAACAGATAATTGTGCTGACTCAACAGGAGGAGGAGGAGGAGGAGGAGGAGGAGGGGGAGGAGGGGGAGGAAAAAGAAGAAGACGAGAAAGGGGAGAAGTAGGAGGACAAGGAGGAGGAGGAGGAGAAGGCCTTGGAAATTAATCTGTAATGAAGAAATGGGACAAGTGAGAGAGGGAAGGAAGGTTAGGGAGAGAGAGGGCTGTGTTTTGTGTGTGTGAGAGAGAGAGAGAGAGAGAGAGAGAGAGAGAGAGAGAGAGAGAGAGAGAGAGAGATCACTTTGGCATGCTAGATTTTTCTGTCCATCCCAGAGCAAGATTAGATCGCAGCGTTTAATCAATACATCTGTTAAGTATTTTTTCCTCATGCTACGTAAAATATGTAAAAAAGAGAACAGATTAAAAAACAAAACAAAAAAAACAATGATGGGACGAGTAATTAAAGTGTGCCATGTGCTGCTTATATCTTGCGCTTTTACTGCAGTCTTAATCCGTTTATATATTTGTTTGGTTTGGTGGGGCGTGTTCTGGGGTGATGTCATGGCGCAGATGTGTGGGGTGGGGGGTGGGTGAGGTTGGATTGTGTGTGTGGGGGGGCGGTTGTGTTGGCGTGTGTCTGTGTGTGTGTGTGTGTGGACGGATAGGTGTGTGGGTGGGGGTTTGGTGTGTGTGTGTGGGGGGGGGGGGTAGGGCAGAGGTGTGGGGATTGGTTCTTTGTTAGTATGTATGGAGTTTTAAGTTGTTTTATAGTGTATGTATGCATGTACGAATATATTAACGTGTGTGTGTGTGTGTGTGTGTGTGTGTGTGTGTGTGTGTGTGTGTGTGTGCGGGGGGGGGGGGGGGTTAGGTTGCATAATATATATGTATTTGTGTGAGCGTTTATATGCAGTGTATGTAAGTTGCAAATTTTGATTGTAGGTCACATCATGCAAGACGCTGATGATGACACTAGAATACCAAAGAACAAAACGTCACCACCACAACCACAACCACCACCACCACCACCACATACCCTTTAACCACCTTTACCGTCCCCCCAACCACCCTTACACCTGTTATGCCCTAATTAGCGACCCATGCTCAGTGATTCGAGGAGCAAAAATGTCACGGCTGTCATTATCTGGGCCTCTGCATTCCTCTCCTCACCCTCAAGAGAGAGCGAGAGAAAGAAAAGTGAACACAGTAGCCAGTTCTTTTTATTGATTTGTATTCCTGTGTTAATTATCTTCTGTGGAAACTCTTATAACGACACAGTAAATAAATAAAATATGCTAAAAATACTAATGAAAAACTGAACTTGCACGCAAAAAGCCAAGAATTCAGTGATACCGGTAACCCAATGTTCAGATCTGGCAACACTGCGCCTGAACGCTGCATGACATCACCCTGCCCCAGCCAGCGCGCCAGCCAGCCACTGCCCTCGTGCCCGTGATGTCACCGAGCCAACGATCAGCTTGCAGTGTTGCCGTCACCAAGTTCAATGTTGTACTGAATCGAATCTGGGAAGTTAATGTACCGGATAGATGAGAGCAAAACGTACGTGCCATATTGATTAAAAGGTACCTAATGAGAACAAAAGGTACTAAATGAGAGCAAAACGTACCAGATTAGAGCAAGACGTACCAAATGACGACGTACCAAATCTATCAATCTATATATTTGTGCATCTTTATATATCTATGTTATATATATGCCATCTTATTTAAGTGTGTTTGAGTCGTCTTTTACTACTACTACTACTACTACTACTACTACTACTACTACTACTACTACTACTACTACTACTACTACTACTACTACTACTTTTTTTCTACTACTACGGGCCTCCATCCATTAGAGTTGCGTTGTGAGCGGTATCTTACTACTACTACTACTACTACTACTACTACTACTACTACTACTACTATTACTACAACTACCACCATCACTACCACTTCTGCTACCACAATTACTATTTCTTCCTCTGCCGGCATGTGGTGCAAATCATCTCCTCCGCCTCCTCCTCTTCCTCCTCCTCCTCCTCCTCCCACGCATGTCATCTAGGCGAGGGTCAACTTGAGTGCGATTGTCTCATGTCGTGACAAGCATCATGTTTATTTATTTATTTATGTATTTAGTCTCCATTTTCCTTAGTCCTTGGCCTGTCTCCTTTGGTTGCAGCCTGAGAGAGAGAGAGAGAGAGAGAGAGAGAGAGAGAGAGAGAGAGAGAGAGAGAGAGAGAGAGAGAAAATGGGGTTAAAAAAAATCTTGGGAGAATGAGGTGAAATTTGAGGAGGAGGAAGAGAAAAGAAAAAAAAAAGGTAGAATTGGGAAGAAGAGGAGGAGGAGGAGGAATATGAAGAAAGATAGTGAGAACAAGAAAGAGAAAAAACAATATAGAGGACGAAGAGGAAGAGGAGGAGGAGGAAAATGAAGAAAAAGAACAAGAACAAGAACGAGAAAAACAATATAGAGGAAGAGGAGAAGAAGGAGGAGGAGGAGGAGGAGGCGCATAGACAGTATTAAGGGTCAAAGTTTGGAGTTGGGTGAGGAAAAAAAAACGTTAAAAAAAGTTCGTTTCAGTGATTGACAACGTGTGTGTGTGTGCTTTTTATTAATTATTGATTAACTCTTCTCTTTTTCAATGTACGTAATTAGTGGGAGCCTCTAACCACTGCCTCTTCTCCTCCTCCTCCCTCTTCATTTTTTTTCTTTTTTTAACTTATCATCATTATCATCTTTTTCCACTAATTCGTGTTTTTTATTTTTTTTATTTCTTCTTCATCTTTCTTTAATTCCTCATCTTCCACCTTTGTTGTTGTTGTTGTTCTTCTTTTTCGTTTTCTTCTTCTTCTTTGTGTTCTTCTTTGTTCTTTTTTTTTCTTCTTCTTTCTTTCTACTGTCTTATATTCGTCTTCTCTTCCTTCTCCTTTTCCTCCTGATCCTCTTCTTCACTTCCATCATCTCCTACTTTTCTTAACTCGTCAACCTCTTTTCATTTTTCTTCTTGGATCGTTCTTTTTTTTAATTTTTTTTACTCTTCCTCTTCCACCTCCTTGGTTTCTTGCCGTACTTCTTCATATTCTTGTTCTTCTATCCCTCCTCCTCCTCCTCCTCCTCTTCCTCTTCCACACGTCAGGGAGGGACTTGACGTATCTTCGAATCAGGGACGTGGGAAGAGTTCCAGGTGCCGGGAGGAGGAGGAGGAGGAGGAGGTAAGTGGGTGTTCGAGGTTTGGTGGCGGCAGGAGAGAGGCGTTAGAAGAATTGGAAGTCTTGTAAGAGGAGGAGGAGGAGGAGGAGGAAGAGGAGGAGGAGGAGGTGGTATATGTCGGACAAGGATTGAGAGGAAGAAGGCTGATAGGAGACCATGGAGAGAGAGAGAGAGAGAGAGAGAGAGAGAGAGAGAGAGAGAGAGAGAGAGAGAGAGAGAGAGAGAATCAAACACATTAGTCACAAGTAGCAGGAAGTAGATATGGATAAGCAGAAGTAGGAAGAGAAGAGAGGGGAGGGGAAGGGAAGAAGAGGAAGGAGAAGGAGATGGAAGAGGAAAGAAGAGAAAAAAGTAGAAAAAATGGAGAGAAGAAAAGTAGGAATTGAGAAAGAGCAAAATTAGAAGGAGGAAGAAAATAAACAGTATGAGGGGAAGAGGAAGAAAGTGGAGAAAGGAAGAGTAGGAACCAGAGGAAGAGGAAGAGGAAGGTAAATAAGAGGAGGAGGAGGAGGAGTTGAGTCGAAGCCAGAGTATGCTATTCTTGAGTGAGGAAGTCCCCTGGTGGTGGTGGTGGTGGTGATGGTGATAGTGGTGGTGGTGATGTTGTTGTTGTTGTTTGTAATGGTGTGTGTGCGTCGAATCACTTGACACATTATTTTTTCATTCATATATTCTCTCTCTCTCTCTCTCTCTCTCTCT
>NC_066554.1:9838615-9841115 GCF_024679095.1 Eriocheir sinensis
CTTCCTTTCTTTCTTCTTCCCTCCCTCCCCCTTTCTCCTTCCTCCCTTCCTACCGTTCTCCTCCGTTCCTTCCTTCCTTCATACCATCCTTCCTTCCTTCCTTTCTTCTTCCCTCCCTCCCCCTTTCTCCTTCCTTCCTTTCTCCTCCTTTTCTTCCTTCTTTCCTTTCTCCCTCCCTTCCTTCCTTCCTTCCATCCTCACTCTCGTTCCCTTCCTAGCTCCCTTCCTGCCATCGTTGTACGAAATGACCAAGCGATTCAACCTTTTCACGCAGGAAAGGAAACCATTACGGGGGGATCTGATACAGGTTTTCAAGTTCCTAAACAAGTTCAGTAACGTCGATCACTCCCAAGTTTTTAAAGCTCCAAACTAACCCAAGAATTAAAACTAACCGAGGAGGAATTCAGGCGAAGCGGAGGGATGCGGGCCAGACATCGGCAGGAGTCTTTCCCTTCAATCCGCATCGTCCTTTGCGAAGACTTTCCTGCAGAGTTTGTTGATGCGAAAACGATCAACTTCAAAAGCCGGTAGCAGCGTGGATCGTGTTTCTTAATGGTCCCTCTAAGCGAGAAAAATAAGAAAAAATCATCACTCACACAAACCATTTCATAATATATATCAAAGCATTTGTGATCAGTATATGTATCATCTATTTGGGGTGGTTTACATCATGGTACAAATTTGGCCCGTCGCTGCTACCGGGTTATAATCGCATCGACCGTTATTTTAATACGCCAGGAATTATCTGAATGTTCCTTTACGTAAGTACATCAAGTGCTTTAATATATGTTCCTCAGGTCAGTAAAGAACGTAATGAATCAATGAAATCACCAAAGACAGCCTCGTTATTATACACCAAGAGACTTTCTGTTGCCTGCTCTTCCATGTGTTCGATGTGTCCTTCCTTGCGTCACCCCGTCCTTCCATCTTGAGGCAGACGTGAAATTTATATAATAATCCATTCTCGTTTCTGCTGAGACTGATAACGCTGCATATTAAGAGGAGGAGGAGGAGGAGGTTGAAAATAGAAGGTTCTCGAGAAGAGGAGGGAGACTTCGAAGAGGGGAAGACGACGACGCCCGGTGAGGGTTCGGGATCTGAAGGGAAGAGGAAGAGGAGGAGAAGGAGGAGGAGGAAGAAGAAGAAGAGGTGGACTGAGAGTGTGTCACTTGCATATTTTTGGGATGGCTGGCATGGATGGTACCTCCCCCCCTTCTTCCCCCTCCTCCTCCTCCTCCTCCTCCTCCTCCTCCTCCTTTCCGCCTTCCCCTCTTCCCCCTCCTCCTCCTTTCCGTCTTCCTCCTCCTCTCATGCGTCCTTCTCCTCCGTCCTCCTCCTCCTCCTCCTCCTCCTCCTCCTCCTCCTCCTTTCCGTCTTCCTCCTCCCCTCATACGTTATTCTCCTCCTCCTCCTCCTCTAAATGTTGTGGAAATCAAAATGAAAACGAAGTATTTTTTCCTTCCTCTTTTTGCCACTTCTGGTGGAAGAGAGAGAGAGAGAGAGAGAGAGAGAGAGACACACACACACACACACACACACACACACACACACACACACACGCTAATGGCAATCTACGGTGAAGTGCAGGTTCAGCGAGGGATAAAAAGATGGTGATGATGATGATGATGATGGTGCTCGATGGTGAGTTAGTGGTGATGAAGTGTGATGTAGGGAGTGATGTTAAGTGGTGGTGGTGGTGGTGGTTGCAGTGAGATGATGTGGTTAGGAATGGGTAGTGAGGACATTGGTGATGATGAGGTGATGTAGGAAGTGATAGTAGGTGATGATGATGGTGATGGTAGTATTAGAGGGTATGCCTAGAACAGTGGTATGGTGATGGTAGCTATGAGTGGGGGTGGTGATGGTAGTATTTAGGTGTTAGGGCAGTGGCGATTGTGATGATAATGATGGTGATGTGGGTGATGAAGTTACGTAGAGAGTGATGGTAAGTGTTGTTCGATAGTTGGTAATATGGTTTTGGTGGTTAGGGCAGTGGTGTGGTGGTGGTGGTGGTGATGGTTAGGGCATTAGTGTGGTGGTGGTGATGGTGGTGATGGTAGTGATGGTTAGGGCATTAGTGTGGTAGTGGTGATGGTGGTGATGGTAGTGGTGGTTAGGGCAGTGGTGTGGTGGTGGTGATGGTAGTGGTGGTTAGGGCAGTGGTGTGGTGGTGGTGGTGGTGATGTGATAAATACCAAGAACGAGGGATAGTGGTAGTGGACAATTAGTAATGGTGATTGGTGGTGGTGGTGGTGGTGGTGGTGGTGGTGGTGGTGATGGTAGTGGTGGTTAGGGCAGTGGTGTGGTGGTGGTGGTGGTGATGGTAGTGGTGGTTAGGGCAGTGGTGTGGTGGTGGTGGTGGTGGTGATGTGATAAATACCAAGAACGAGGGATAGTGGTAGTGGACAATTAGTAATGGTGATTGGTGGTGGTGATGGTGGTGGTGGTGATGGTGGTGGTGGTGGTGGTGGTGGATACCGAGAATGAGTGACACAGTAGT
>NC_066554.1:9846115-9848615 GCF_024679095.1 Eriocheir sinensis
ACTCTTCCCAAACCTTCCCTTAACCCGGTTGCAGCGACAGGCCAAATTTGTGGCTTTACCGTGTAGCAGCGACGGGCGAAATTTGTGCCATGATTTTAACCCCCCAAAATAGATGATACTTAATCTGATCACAAATGCTTTGATATATATATTATGAAATGGTTTGTGTGAGGGGTGATTTTTTCTCATTTTTCTCGCTTGGAGGGACCATTAAGAAACATGATCCCCGCTGGTACCGGGTTAATGTGGCACTTTTCCTTCCTGCCAGTCGGTCACTAATGCAGTCGATGGCGTGTGTTCCTTTAGCGCTAGGAGGGTAGTAGTGCAGAGCGTCTGGCCTTAAAGTGTAGCTCCCGAGCCGCCCTGCCCTTGCTTCTTTCTATCGCTCCTTTTTCCTGTCCCTTCAGTGGAGTCTACCGAGTTTCACTAATGCAGTAGATGTCCCCCTTGGTTGGTATACTCAGACGCCACCGCCTCACGCATCGCCTATTTCTAAAGACCGAAAATTAGATTATTCGGGTTTTTAGGAGTGTATTTTTCCCTTTCATGGTGCAGGAGCATTGTCAAACTACCACCAGGGTCATTAAACACACATGAGCTACATAACTTCTAATTTGTCAAAGTACCTATTGACGGAAGGAAGAAAAATTTAAAACACACATATGCTACATAACTTCAGTTTTGTCCAGTAAAGTATCCAAAGTACCTATTAACGGAAGAAAGAAAAGTTGAAAACACTCATGTTACGTAACGGCTAATTTGTAAAGTATCAAAAGAATTTACAAACAGAAAAAAAAGTTAAATTGAACACACAAACAGATGCTACATAACCGCCAATTTGTCACGCTAAGTATATGAAATACCTATGAACGGAAGGAGAACATCGCCAATCACACTCTTAGCTGATTATAAATACCTTCTCTCCACTCACCTGCTTCATAAACAATCCAGAAGGTAAATCCCACCCCAGAACATGAAGTAATATGAAAATTACCTAAAACACACGAAATTCAGAGCACTTAGCAGCGTCTGTCCTCTAATTTTCGTTCATTCTCTTTTTCTTTCGTTCACGAGGTTACCGATTCTTTTTGGGGGTAACGGTACCAATCATCCAAACACAACCTCATGTATTTGCTAGAGGGTGATGCACAGAAAGTTGCCTTTAATAACCTTATACTCATTCATTAAAAGGTAGTTAGACGAATACATGAAAACAACGAAAATATTACTATAGGCCTACCGTGGAAACTTGGAAAGGGAGAAGAATGTGAAAAAATAATAACAAGTAATATATTTTAAAAGGAACGCAGGTAGTAAATAAAAAAACATAAAAAGACGGTAAAGAGAGGGAAAAGGATTAATTCCACACAGAGGCGATGGTTAGGGTGACTTTTAGCACAGAGGAAAGTGTTAGGCTGCAAGGGATGTGGTCTCACCTTTAAGAGCAGACGTAGACTCACGGTGGAATGGAGAAGGGAAGGGAGAGGAGAAAGCACGTTAGGGGAGGGGAATGAGGAAAGGAGGGTAAGGGAGGAAGGAAGGGGGAAGAAAGAGGAAGGAGGTAAGGAAGACACTCGCTGGGGAAGGAAGAAAGGAAGAGAGAAAGAGAAAGAGACGGAAAGGCACTTGGGTGGGTATTACAAGACACCTTCGCTTCTCAAATCAACTATTTCTAAAGGTCAAAGAGGGGATCAATCGTGTTCTAATGAGTGTTTCTTTAGGCTCATGCTACTAAGGAAGGCTCAAACTACCACCAGGGTCATAAAACTACTAATGGAAATGCCCTCAACTCATACGAAAGCCTTGTCAAATATGTGAACTTGGACGACGAAATGTTTTAAAATACGACCCTTGTGGTGTTTGAAGTTAAGGGATTAGAAGATAGATAGGTTTATGGAAGGAAAGGAGATGAGAGGAAGGCGAAGAATGAAGGAATTAAGGAAAAGACATTCGCTGCGGGAAGGAAGAAAGGAAGAGAGGGAGAGAAAGAAAGGCACTTGGTGTTTGAAGTAAAATGATTAGAAGATAGATAGATTTATGGAGGGAAAGGAGAAGAGAAAGGAAGGCGAAAGATGAAGGAAGTAAGGAAAAGACATTCGCTACGGGAAGGAAGAAAGGAAGAGAGGGAGAGAAAGAAAGGCACTTGGTGTTTGAAGTAAAATGATTAGAAGATAGATAGGTTTATGGAGGGAAAGGAGAAGAGAAAGGAAGGCGAAAGATGAAGGAAGTAAGGAAAAGACATCCGCTGCGGGAAGGAAGAAAGGAAGAGAGGGAGAGAAAGTAAGGCACTTGGTGTTTGAAGTAAAATGATTAGAAGATAGATAGGTTTATGGAAGGAAAGGAGATGAGAGGAAGGCGAAGAATGAAGGAATTAAGGAAAAAACATTCGCTGCGGGAAGGAAGAAAGGAAGAGAGGGAGGAAGAAGACTAGAGCCGTTGGGTGTTTGAAGTAAAATGATTAGAAGATAGATAGATTTATGGAGGGAAAGGAGAAGAGAGA
>NC_066554.1:9861115-9871115 GCF_024679095.1 Eriocheir sinensis
CTTTACAATGCATCCACGCACTTCACAATCCTTCCACGCACTTTACAATGCATCCACGCACTTCACAATGCCTCCACGTACTTTACAATGCATCCACGCACTTCACAATCCTTCCACGCACTTTACAATGCCTCCACGCACTTTACAATGCCTCCACGCACTTTACAATGCCTCCACGCACTTTACAATGCCTCCACGCACTTTACAATGCCTCCACGCACTTTACAATGCCTCCACGCACTTTACAATGCATCCACGCACTCCACAAAGCCGTGAACTCCTGCTTTAAGGACGCGAGACACATCCCCTCCATTACTCCTATTTTTTCCCTTTGTTTGTGAGCTTTTTTCATTTTTTTTTTTTTGTGTTGACCATTTTTCACTTTGCCTCCGTCCTTTCCTCCTCCTTTCGTATTTTTAACTTTTCCTCTACTCCTTCATCCGCTTCATTTTATTTTCATTTTTTTCCATACAGTTTTTCTCCGTCCTTTCCTCTTTGTGATTTTTTTCCTCTCCATCTCTGTTTTCCTCTTTTTTGTTTTCATTTCCAACTGTCTTCTCTTTTTCTGGTTTTCATTTTCCTCTATTCTCTCCCTTTATTTATTTATTTTCTTTTTTTTCCTCTCCGTCTCTGTTTTCCTCTTCTTTTCATTTCCTTCTGTCTTTTCTTTTTCTGTTTTTCATTTTCCTCTATTCTCTCCTTTTATTGTTTTTTAAAATTTTTCTCTATCTTTTTTTTCCTCCGTCTCTGTTTTCCTCTTCTTTTCATTTCCTTCTGTCTTTTCTTTTTCTGTTTTTCATTTTCCTCTATTCTCTCCTTTTATTGTGTTTCATTATTTTTCTCTATCTTCTATTTCCTTTCCGTCTCTGTTTTCCTCTTGTTTTCATTTCCTTCTGTCTTTTCTTATTCTGTTTTTTTTTTTCCTCTATTCTCTCCTTTTATTGTGTTTTTTTATTATCTTTTTTTTTCCACTCCGTCTCTGTTTTCCTCTTGTTTTCATTTCCTTCTGTCTTTTCTTATTCTGTTTTTCGTTTTCCTCTATTCTCTCCTTTTATTGTTTTTTTTCTCTTTTTTTTCTTTCCGTCTGTTTTCCTCTTGTTTTCATTTCCATCGGTCTTTTCTTATTCTGTTTTTCATTTTCCTCTATTTTCTCCTTTTATTTTTTATTTTTTATTTTTCTCTATCTTTATTATTTACTTTTGTCCTCGTTTATTTTCTTTCCATCTCGTCCTTCTTCTGCAAGCTTTCTATTTTCTATTTTCTATTTTTTTCTATTTCTATTATTTATTTATTTTCATCCTCTTTCGTCTTTCTTCTACCAGCTTCCTATTTTCTATTTTTTTCCGCTATTTTTCTCTTTTCCTAGTTTTCCCCACTTCTTCCATTACTGCTATTACGTTTTCTATTATCCTCATCAATATCATCACCATCATTATTCTATTATCTATCTATTCTATTATTGTCCTTTTTCCTTTTTCTGTTTTTCCCATTTCTTATTTTCCTCTTCCTCTTCCTCTGTCTTTTCCTCCTTTCCCATTTTTCATTCCACTCCAGCTAAAAAATTTTCCTCCGACATTTCCTTGTTCCCAATCTTTCCCTCACGCATTTTCTCTCCTTCTGCCATCCTCTTAACCTAATAATTTCTCTCTCTCTCTCTCTCTCTCTCTCTCTCTCTCTCTCTCTCTCTCTCTCTCTCTCTCTCTCTCTCTCTCTCTCTCTCTCTCTCTCTCTCTCTTCGTCTTCCTCCTCCTCCCTCCTTCCCTACCTTCTAATTTACTGGTTTCTCTCTTTCTTCCTTCTCTTTCCTTCCCGCCCTCCTGCCTTCTTCAATTATGCATTACTAGCCTGCCTCTCTCTCTCTCTCTCTCTCTCTCTCTCTCTCTCTCTCTCTCTCTCTCTCTCTCTCTCTCTCTCTCTCTCTCTCTCTCTCTCTCTCTCTCTCTCTCTCTTAAAGGAACCACCTATCTATCTATATTTATGTATCTATCAGTCTGTTTGATATATATATCTACTATTTTAAGAGGAAAAGACAGGCAATCAAACAGACAGACAGACAGACAGAGATACAGACAGACAGACGGAAACAGGTAGACAGACACAGACTAGCATACATACATACAGACAGACAGAAACAGACAGACAGACAGAAACAGACAGACAGACAGACAGACAGACAGACAGGCGCCTTGACCCCTGTACACCCTCACCTTGACCTCCTCACCTGGGTTGTGTACTAATGAGATCACAGTAGTACTCGGGGCCGCCATGTATGTGTGTGTGTGTGTGTGTGTGTGTGTGTGTGTGTGTTTCAGAGAGAGAGAGAGAGAGAGAGAGAGAGAGGGGAGTGAAGGGACGAAGAGAGCTGAAAAGTTTTATTGGAGTCCAGTTCCATCTTTTCCCTCTCCTCCTCCTCCTCCTCTTCCTCCTCTTCCTCCTCCTCCTCCTCTTCCTCCTCCTCCTTCTGTCACTCTCGCCTTCCTTATAACCCCACCTGCCTCACACTTTTTATTTTTCCTCTTTCCTCCTTTATTCCCTTCTCCTCCTCCTCCTCCTCCTCCTCCTCCTCCTCTCTCTCCTCAATTCTCCTCTTTCTTCTCCTTTCCTGTCTTGTCCTTTCCTCGTTTCTACTCCAATATTTTCTTTTCCTAGCTCCGTCTCTCTCTCTCTCTCTCTCTCTCTCTCTCTCTCTCTCTCTCTCTCTCTCTCTCTCTCTCTCTCTCTCTCTCTCTCTCTCTCTCTCTCTCTCTCTCTCTCTCTCTCTCTCTCTCTCTCTCTCTCTCTCTCTCTCTCTCTCTCTCTCTCTCTCTTCCATTTCTCTCCTTGTTAATTCTCTCTTCTCTTCTCTCTCTCCTTTTGTCTCTTCTCTCCTCTCCTGTCTCCTCCTCTCCTCTCCTCTCCTCTCTTCGCCTCTCCTCTGTTCTCTTTTCCTCCTCCTTTCTTGCCTCCACTTCTCCCTCCATTTCGCCTTCAACAAAGCGGTCACTGCCCTTTTACCTTTCCTCCTCCTCCTCCTCCTCCTCCTCTTCTTCCCTGAGTTTCTGTTTGTATATTTAATTGATTGTTTTCTTCATTAATATTTCATGCCTGTGCCTCTACCCTTCCTTCCTTCCTTCCTTCCTTCTTTCTTTCTTTCTTTCTTTCTTTCTTTCCTCCCTCCTTCCTTCCTTCCCTCCGTCCTTCCCTCCATCTTTGCTCTTCCTTTCTTCCTCCCTCCCTTCCTTCCTTCCTTCCTTCGTTCCTTTTCCTTCCTTCCTCCCTTCCTTCCTTGCTCTTCCTTACCTCCGACCTTCTTTCTTTCTGAGTTCCTCCCTTCTT
The DNA here is from genome assembly GCF_024679095.1 of Eriocheir sinensis. Lineage (NCBI taxonomy): Eukaryota > Metazoa > Arthropoda > Malacostraca > Decapoda > Varunidae > Eriocheir > Eriocheir sinensis. Next base: position 9,864,431 of record NC_066554.1, read on the forward strand.
TTTCTTTTTTTCTCTTCATTCTTCTTTCCTTATTTCCTGCTTTTCTTTCCTTCTTTCCTTCATTTATTCTTTCATTCGTATTGTGTGATTTTATTGGTTCGTTCTCTCTTTTTAATTATTTTTTACCATTCATTATCTTGTTCTTCCTTATTCCCTGTTTTCCTTCATTTCTTCATTTATTCTTTCCTTCCCTTCTTTCTTTTACTTTCTCTTCCTTTCATTCTTCCATCTATCCACTTACCTTTCCTATCTTCATTCCTTCATTCTACTTTATATATATTCTTTACTTTTCTTCCTTCCTTCCTTTCTTCCTTTCATCCTTTCATCCATGCACTGTTCCTTCCTATCTCCATTCATTCCTTCTACTTTATATATATTCTTTACTTTCCTTCCTTCCTTCCTTCCTTCCTTCCTTCCTTTCTTTCTTCCTTTCATCCATCTATCCACTCATCCTTCCTATCTTCATTCATTCCTTCTACTTTATATATAGATACTTTCCTCTTCTTCCTTCCTTCCTTCCTTCCTTCCTTTCATCCATCTATCCACTCATCCTTCCTATCTTCATTCATTCCTTCTACTTTATATATAGATACTTTCCTCTTCTTCCTTCCTTCCATCCTTCCTTTCTTCCTTTCATCCTTCCATCTATCCACTTATCCTTCCTATCTTCATTCATTCCTTCTACTTTATATATACTTTACTTTTTTTTCCCTCCCTTCCTTCCTTCCTTCCCTTCTTCCTTCCTTCTATCCTGTTTTCTTTCCCTTCTTTTATCATTGCTTCCTATCGCCTTTTGTTCCTTGCTTCATCATTTTCTCTTCCCCTTCCCTTCATCCACCTTCCCATCATCTTTCCCCTCTTCCCTCCTATCTTCAGTCCTCCCTTCCCTCTCACCCTTCTCCACCTCTTCATCGCTTCCCCCTTCCAAACACTCAAAAATATCTCGATTGCTCCTTCCATCATTTCCTCTCCCTCCCTTTCACCCTCCCTCTCTCCCTCCCTCCCTATTTCACTCTCACTCCATCTCTCTCTCTCTCTCTCTCTCTCTCTCTCTCTCTCTCTCTCTCTCTCTCTCTCTCTCTCTCTCTCTCTCTCTCTCTCTCTCTCTCTCTCTCTCTCTCTCTCTCTCTCTCATCTTCTGTTCCAGCCTCTTCCTCCCTTCAATTCCCTTCCCTTCCTCCCTACTTCACTCCTCCCTTCCTCCCTCTCTCCCTACTTCATTCTCCCTTTTCATCTCCCTCCCTTCCTCCCTCCCTCTTTTCCCCTCCATCTTCCTCCCTCTTTCCTTTTTCCATTTCCCTCCCTCCCTCTCCATCTCCCTTCTTCAGTTCCCGCTCCCCTCTCCTCTTTCCCACCCATCTCTCCCTCCTCCTCCCTGCATCTCCCTTCCCTCCTCCTCTCCCTCCCTCTCCCTCTCTCAGCATTTCCGTATTTTCTATCGTGTAATCGTGTGGCGCGGTAACGAGATTCGGGGTTTATTTTCCGTAGCAAGAGAGAGAGAGAGAGAGAGAGAGAGAGAGAGAGAGAGAGAGAGAGACGAGAAAAGAATGACAATAACATCAGTAGCAATAACAAGAGCAACACGAGAGAGAGAGAGATGAATGCATAATATACCCGCATGTGTTTAATTTTGCATGTATCAATTATTCACTCATTCATGTGACTGACTGACTGACTGACTGATGCATTTTCTTACTCACTGAATCCATTATCTTTTTTTTTTTTTCGTCCTCGCTGATGATTTGTAAACGTATGCAGACCTATATTAAGTTTACGAATGGGATATAGGCCTACACGATAATCTTTTTTCTTCTTCCTAGTCCTATTTGTTATATCAAAGGTTGGTTGAGTTATGTATTTCCTAGCGTCACTTTTTTTCTCTTGTTCCGTGATTTCGTGTAAACTGTCGTGAATATCCGTCCCATTTTTCAGATTAAGGAGTGTGTGTGTGTGTGTGTGTGTGTGTGTGTGTGTGTGTGTGTGTGTGTGTGTACCCTCTTAGGCTTTTATCTCTGCTTCATATGCGTGTGTCGTGGCGGCGGTGGTGAAGAGGAGGAGGAGGAGAAGGAGGAGGAGGAGGAGGAGGAGGCTGTAGGGCTTGGAGAGAGAGAGAGAGAGAGAGAGAGAGAAACTTAAAGGGATTGTGGCATTAGAGCGGCTACTCCTGCAACATATTAGAGAGAGAGAGAGAGAGAGAGAGAGAGAGAGAGAGAGAGAGCATTTTTTATCCTCTGGCATTCCCTTTAAAGCCAGAACACTAAGATAAATATAATGTTTATGACTGAATAAGAAATAGCTTGTAGTATGCCTCTCTCTCTCTCTCTCTCTCTCTCTCTCTCTCTCTCTCTCTCTCTCTCTCTCTCTCTCTCTCTCTCTATAAGAAAGAGAGCTTGTAGTATGCCTCTCTCTCTCTCTCTCTCTCTCTCTCTCTCTCTCTCTCTCTCTCTCTCTCTCTCTCTCTCTCTCTCTCTCTCTCTCTCTCTCCCTTACTTGGCTATTCAGACGGTCAAAAAATGTATAATATTTGTATGACTTTTTTTTTCCTTCCTCGCTGCACTTTCCCCTCGACCATCTCTTTTCTCTCCTCCTCCTCCTCCTCCTCCTCCTCCTCCTCCTCTCCCCCTCCTCTTCCCTCCCCTCCTTTCTTACTGCTTTCCGGTTCCCAAGTTATGCATTCTCTCTCTCTCTCTCTCTCTCTCTCTCTCTCTCTCTCTCTCTCTCTCTCTCTCTCTCTCTCTCTCTCTCTCTCTCTCTCTCTCTCTCTCTCTCTCTCTCTCTCTCTCTCCTGACTTAACTCATCCCCAACTCCCTTCTGCCGCTCCTCCTCCTCCTCCTCCTCCTCCTCCTCCAATGTATCTCAACTTTACCTCTGCAATAGTTTCTCTTCTCACTTCCTCCCTCCTCCCCTTTTAACTCTCTCTCTCTCTCTCTCTCTCTCTCTCTCTCTCTCTCTCTCTCTCTCTCTCTCTCTCTCTCTCTCTCTCTCTCTCTCTCTCTCTCTCTCTCTCTTGTTCTTCCATTTCATTGCTCCATCGTATTCCTGTTTCCTCCATTCTCCCATTTCATTGCTCCATCGTATTCCTGTTTTCCTCCATTCTCTAATTTCATTGCTTCATCCTATTCCTGTTTTCTCCATTCTCCCATTTCTTTGCTTCATCGTATTCCTGTTTTCCTCCATTCTCCCATTTCTTTGCTTCATCGTATTCCTGTTTTCCTCCATTCTCTAATTTCATTGCTTCATCGTATTCCTGTTTTCCTCCATTCTCTAATTTCATTGCTCCATCGTATTCCTGTTTTCCTCCATTCTCTAATTTCATTGCTCCATCGTATTCCTGTTTTCCTCCATTCTCTAATTTCATTGCTTCATCGTATTCCTGTTTTCCTCCATTCTCCCATTTCTTTGCTTCATCCTATTCCTGTTTCCTCCATTCTCTCATTTCATTGCTTCATCGTATTCCTGTTTCCTCCATTCTCTCATTTCATTGCTCCATCGTATTCCTGTTTCCTCCATTCTCTCATTTCATTGCTTCATCCTATTCCTGTTTCCTCCATTCTCCCATTTCATTGCTTCATCCTATTCCTGTTTCCTCCTCTCTCCCATTTCATTGCTTCATCCTATTCCTGTTTCCTCCTCTCTCCCATTTCATTGCTTCATCCTATTCCTGTTTCCTCCTCTCTCCCATTTCATTGCTTCATCCTATTCCTGTTTCCTCCTCTCTCCCATTTCATTGCTTCATCCTATTCCTGTTTCCTCCATTCTCCCATTTCATTGCTTCATCCTATTCCTGTTTCCTCCATTCTCCCATTTCATTGCTTCATCCTATTCCTGTTTCCTCCATTCTCCCATTTCATTGCTTCATCCTATTCCTGTTTCCTCCATTCTCCCATTTCTTTGCTTCATCCTATTCCTGTTTCCTCCATTCTCCCATTTCATTGCTTCATCCTATTCCTGTTTCCTCCATTCTCCCATTTCATCGCATTCCCTCCTCCTCGTCCTTCCGTGTAAAAGTTCCCGGACACACCCGACACCACTAAGTCAACAGCCCTCGACGACAGCCTCTCCGCTGTTATTGGAAAGAGCTTCTGCAGGAAATACTTCAGCCACTTGTCATCAAAATTAACCGGGTCATTACAGCTGCGCGTATTTCCTGATGACAAGGAGAAGGAAATTAGCGAATGTAACACCGACTGAGAAAAAAAAGGGAGACTGAAGCGTTGCCTTAATTAAAACCCCTTGACTGTGGATTTCCTACAAGAAGACATCACCAAGCTACAGGAATGGAACAAAAAGTGGCTGCTATAATTCAATGAAGAAAAATGTAAAGCCATGCAAATTAGGAGGGGAAATCCAGCATATCACATGGGAAACACTCCACTATCCACCACAGAGCCAGAGAAAGACCTGGGAGTGTATGTTACCAAGGTACCAGTGAAGAGATATCCAGCATAACAGTACCACATGGGAAACACTCCACTATCCACCACAGAGCCAGAGAAAGACCTGGGAGTGTATGTTACCAAGGTACCAGTGAAGAGATATCCAGCATAACAGTACCACATGGGAAACACTCCACTATCCACCACAGAGACAGAGAAAGACCTGGGACTATATGTTACCAGGCTACTAGTGAAGGGATATCCAGCACACCAATACCACATGGGAAACACTCCACTATCCACCACAGAGGCAGAGAAAGACCTGGGACTATAATGTTACCAGGCTACCAGTGAATGGATATCCAGCACACCAATACCACATGGGAAACACCCCATTATCCACCACAGAGGCAGAGAAAGACCTGGGAGTGTATGTTACCAGGCTACCAGTGAAGGAATATCCAGCACACCAATACCACATGGGAAACACTCCACTATCCACCACAGGGGCAGAGAAAGACCTGGGAGTGTATGTAACCAGGCTACCAGTGAAGGCGAAATCCATGCCAATCGCAGCGGACGGGTTTTAATCTTCTCTGTGGCCTTTGGAGTCATAATGGGATCCCGATATGTTTAAAAATATGTACTTTGATCTTCTCCGCTGATCACTGAAGAACCTGGTGGAAATATTAGACCACTCAAGCAGGCAACCTCGTTACATGTTATTGGCTTTCTGGTGCCTGCTCTTTCGTGTGCACATGTTTCCTCCCGCTTACTCCTCAGTCGATCTTTGTCATCATCATCATCATCATATTATTATTATTATTATTATTATTGTTGTTGTTGTTGTTATTGAATGCAAATTGATATTCTTGTTCCTTCATCTATATATGTATCAATTAATGTCTTTTTCTTCCGTTTTTGTGTCCTTAATTATCTTTTTTTTTGCCCCTTCCACTTTCCCTCTTAAGAGTAATCCACCTCCTCTACCTCCTCCTCCCTGTTTTTTTCCCTTCCTTTTCCTCCTCATCCTCGTTCTTTTCTCTTCGTCCTTCTCCTCCTTGTTCCTTTCCCTTCCCTTCCCTTCCCTTACGTTTTCCTTCCCTTTCCATCTCATCCCTTCCCTTCCATTCCATTCCCTTCCCTTCCCTTTCCATCTCTTCTCTTCCCTTCCCCTCCCCTTCCCCTTTCCTACTCCTCCTCCTCCTTCTTCTCTGTCTTTCTCCTCCTCCTCCGTCTTCCTCCTTATCTTATAATGGTCTCGACACAACAGAATCAAGCTTATCCCAGCCCTTTACGGGAGGAAGGGCGTGGCGGGCGGGGGAGAGGAGAGGGGGCGAGAAGGGGGATGGGAATAGTAAGGGAAGGGGGAAGGCAGTGAGGCTGGGCGTTGGGGATTGAGGTAGAGGAAGAGGCAGGAAGGGAGGTGAAAGGTAGGATGAAGGAGTGAGAAGAGGAGTAGGAGAAGGAGAGGGGAAAAGAAGGGAAGGAGGAAGAATAGGAAAGGTATATGGATAGAACATAAGAAGAACATAAGAACATAAGAACGTAGGAGTCTGCAAGAGGTTGGTAGCCCTGTACAAGGCAGCTCCTTTGAACCTAGACTCCCGTGTATCTAACCCCTCCTAATATCGCTGTCCATGAATTTATCAAATCTATTTTTGAATGTGACAATTGTATTGGCACTCACCACATGACTGCTAAGCCTATTCCACTCATCCACCACCCTGTTAGTAAACCAATTTTTGCCTATGTCCCTGTTGAATCTGAATTTATCCAGTTTAAACCCATTACTTCGTGTCCTACCCGGTTCTCTTACCAACAAAACCTTATGAATATCCCCCTTATTAAAGCCCTTCATCCATTTATAAACCTCGATCATGTCTCCACCCACCCTTCGCCTTTCTAGAGAATGCAGAGGGAAGAATGCAATAGGGAAGGAGTGGGGATAAGTAGAAAGAAGTAGGAAAATAAAGAGAGAGAGAGAGAGAGAGAGAGAGAGAGAGAGTAAGGGAAGGGAAGGGATGCTTGGCTAAGAGGGTATTGGGTAGGTGAGGGGTACGAGAGGAAGGGGGAGAGAAGTGAGAGGGAAATAATTTATGTAGATGGGTTGATGTTGAGACCACCCAGAGCCTTGTCCAAGCGAGGTGGTCTGTCCTTAAACCTCAACGAGACGGCATCAAACGACCCCCAAGACGTTACATCTCGGTCTTGGCAAATATTAAGGCGAAGGGAGTGGCGATCGAGTTTAATTTTAGGTGAATCAATCGTGTTGCACTGAACCACTGAACCGCGGGAGCTTATTCCA
>NC_066554.1:9876115-9888615 GCF_024679095.1 Eriocheir sinensis
AAAAGCTAGACTCTGTTCCTGTTTGTTTTTTTCCCTCTGTGTGTGTGTGTGTGTGTGTGTGTGTGTGTGTGTGTGTGTGTGTGTGTGTGTGTGTGTGTGTGTGTGTGTTTGAACTTTTTTTTTTTCAACTTTTACCTGGAAAAAGACGAAGTTTGTTACCGTAATTGAGTTTTTGTTTGTTTTTTCGTGTTTTTTTCATGTTTTTTTTTTTGTCGTGTATCTTTCTGTGTGTCATTTTATCTTTTTTGCATGGGTGTTATTTGTGTGTGTGTGTGTGTGTGTGTGTGTGTGTGTGTGTGTGTGTGTGTGTGTGTGTGTGTGTGTGTGTTTTGCTTTCATGTGCGTGTGTATGCATCGATTTTTTTTTTGTGTGTGTGTGAGTGTATTAATTTATAAACAACATTAGTAGAAGGATAATTAAAATAAAAGCTTGGGATAGGCTGCACATCTTTGTCACTAGTTAACCAGTTTTGTTGTATTAGCAGATATAGATAGATAGGTAGTTACGTAGATAGATAGATAGATAAATAGATAGATAGATAGATAGATAAATAGATAGTCTTATATACATAGATAGAGATGAAAAATGATAAAATTGGGGGCAGCTACTAGGCCTAACCGTCTTAGTTGTTGACCTAGGCCTATTTCGAGCAAAATGACTTCGGGCTCCCTGCTTCCAGTCCTTTTATTCAATCTCTCTCTCTCTCTCTCTCTCTCTCTCTCTCTCTCTCTCTCTCTCTCTCTCTCTCTCTCTCTCTCGTGTTGCTCCTGTTGTTGTTGATGATATAACCGGTACTGTTATTCTGTTCTCGTCTCTCTCTCTCTCTCTCTCTCTCTCTCTCTCTCTCTCTCTCTCTCTCTCTCTCTCTCGTCAGTCTTTCACCCCCTCTTGTTTCCAGTTTCAATCTTGTATTCCCCTTTTGCCTCTAGTTTCAGTGCTGCAATCCTTCTTTTGTCTTCTATTTCAATCTTGCAATCTCTTCCTTTCCTTTTCTTCCTCCTCTTCCTCATTACCTTCTTCATATATCTTTTTATTTTATTTTGTCAACTTCATTTTCTGCATCTCCCCAATAGTGTCACCGCAGTCATCATCATCGTCATCATTATCATTCTTATCGCCCGCATCGTTTCAGTAAAATAACGCCCCGACCATAATCACCACCAATAACAACATCAAAGAGGCTCCTGTTGATTATTATTCTTCGGTCATTATTATTCTGCGGTCATTATCTCATCACACGATCTTCCATATAGAGCGTTGTGGGCCCCATCTGTTTTTGTCTGTGTGTGTGTGTGTGTGTGTGTGTGTGTGTGTGTGTGTGTCCTCCTTTGTCTGTCTGCCTGTCTGTCTTTCAATCTGTGTGTGTGTCTGCTGTTTGCTTGTCTGTCTATATGTGGGTTATATATGCACACACAATATCTGATAATGTGAGTGTTTGTCCCGATCTCTCTCTCTCTCTCTCTCTCTCTCTCTCTCTCTCTCTCTCTCTCTCTCTCTCTCTCTCTCTCTCTCTCTCAAAGGAACTGGTTTATAACGTGTTTTGAGTGACATTTCCAAGCACCAGACAAACGGTTCTTTTTCTTCCGATTGCGTTATGTGTGTCGGAGAAAGCCTTTGTCACAAGCTTTTTTCCCTTCTGCTTGTGTTTTGAGAAGGTCGCGAGGAAGAGTTCTCGTTTCTAGTGAAGGAAAAATGGCAAGGAAAAAAAGGGAAAAGGAGGGAATAACAGTTTTGGGAGTGAATTACGTGGAAGAGAAAGGAGGAGGAGGAGAAATACGAGGAAAGGAGAGGAGGAAGAACAAGAATAGAGTAGGAGGAGGAGGAGGAGGAGGATTAGGAATTAAGAAGGGAGGAGAGGATGGAAGAAAGTGTTGGAGAGAAATACAGTTTTTCGTGGAAGAGCAACACACACACACACACACACACACACACACACACACACACACATTTTTCAATCGTAGTTCTTTCAATGTAAACAAACGCGAAAGAAGAAGAATCTGATTTATGCATGCAGAGAGAGAGAGAGAGAGAGAGAGAGAGAGAGAGAGAGAGAGAGAGAGAGAGAGCGTCAACATTGCGTAATCAGTCAGCCTAACCGAACACAGCCTCGCCTCAGTGCTGGCCGGCTTGAGCAACAACGCCTCTCAGCCGTCGTCACCCAGAATGAGCCACGCCGGGCAGACAGATCCAGACTCGCTGATAATGGAAAGTAAACAGAAAAACCACACGGAAAGTAATTACAGCGGCTTTGAAATCTAAACACGATATGGAGATGATGTAAATAGACTCGCCAATAGGGATCTTCATGGTGGTGGTGGTGGGGGGGAGATGATAGGACACACACACACACACACACACACACACACACACACACACACACACACACACACACAATGAAAGTAAAACAAATGAAAATGTAAATAAGATAAATAAAGTACAAGCTAAATAAATATATGACAAGATAAAGAAATAAGTAAGATAGATAAGCCTGGAGAACATTGACGTAGAACCACACACAAAAAACGAATAATAAATGAATATGAATAATTATAAATGATGAGAGAGAGAGAGAGAGAGAGAGAGAGAGAGAGAGAGAGAGAGAGAGAGAGAGAGAGAGAGAGAGAGAGAGAGCACACACACACACACACACACACACACACACACACACACACACACACGTATTATAAATTAGTGCATCCCTGTTCTTTCTAGTTTGCATGCATTTAAAACACGCATGTATACTCGTAATGAAAATAGAAATGCACCAACAGGGAACCGGATTTTGGGACATGGAAAGGAAAGAAACACACAGAAATATATGCTGAATTGAGGATTATATGCGCCTTACTTTTAAAGCCCGGGATATTTAAATTAAGCACTGGATGAGTGTAATGTGGAACGATAACTTATATAATTTGGGTTTGATGCAGCTCATATATTTTTTTTGTTATATTTTATCGTGTGTACTATTTTAAATTAAGTACTGGATGATTGTAATGTGGAACGATAACTTATATAATTTGGGTTTAATGCAGTTCGTATATTTTTTTTGTTATATTTTATCGTGTGTACTATTTTAAATTAAGTACTGGATGAGTGTAATGTGGAACGATAACTTATATAATTTAGGTTTGATGCAGTTCATATATTTTTTTTGTTTTATTTTACCGTGTGTACTATTTTAAATTAAGCACTGGATGAGTGTAATGTGGAATGATAGCTTATATAATTTGGGTTTAATACAGTTCATATATTTTTTTTTGTTTTATTTTATCGTGTGTACTATTTTAAATTAAGCACTGGATGAGTGTAATGTGGAATGATAGCTTATATAATTTGGGTTTAATGCAGTTCATATATTTTTTTTTTGTTATATTTTATCGTGTGTCCTATTTTAAATTTATAATCTGCTTGAAGTTGTCTCCGTTTTTTGAGTGCCTAGTATATATATTTTTCAGTTTCTTTTGGACTGTAACGCCTCTTAACCCTATGCGATCCGAAGGGGGACAAATCTGGCCTCCCCGCAAGCACTTCGATCAAAACGATACACTTTTTTTTTATTTTTTACTTTCCACTAGTTTCTTTTCACTCATTATTCATTATTGTTTTACACTATTGATTCGGTACCAGTACTTAGTGTTCATGAGCGTTATCGTTGTTCAGATAAATGAGTACGATGCTTGGTGTTACGAGCGCGATAATTTGAAAACGTCAGATCGGATTGGGTTAAGTCGATGGATCTGTGGTGAAAGAAGACTCGTAGATGTATGACGGAACTCTTTTGTTTGTGTCCCTGTGTGTGTGTGTGCGTGTGTGTTTCAACGTCAGTGTTCTTGAAGCTTTATTTTACAGCAGCTTAGTTTTAATTCAAGCTTCACCTTCACGACCTGTTTGTAAGCTTCTTGGGAATACTGCAGAAAGCTTTGTACCTGTGTTTCATCTCCCATCAGCTGCGTTTTGATCCAAGCTTAACCTTCACGACCTATTTGAAAGCTTCTTGGGAATACTGCAGAAAGCTTTGTACCTGTGTTTCATCTCCCATCAGCGGCGTTTTGATTCAAGCTTCACCTTCACGGCCTGTTTGGAAGCTTCTTAGTAATACTGGAAGCTTTGTACCTGTGTTTTATCTCACATCAGCGGCGTTTTGATCCAAGCTTCACCTTCACGACCTGTTTGAAAGCTTCTTGGGAATACTGCAGAAAGCTTTGTACCTGTGTTTCATCTCCCATCAGCGGCGTTTTGGTTCAAGCTTCACCTTCACGACCTCTTTGAAAGCTTCTTGGGAATACTGCAGAAAGCTTTGTACCTGTGTTTCATCTCCCATCAGCTGCGTTTTGATCCAAGCTTCACCTTCACGACCTGTTTGAAAGCTTCTTGGGAATACTGCAGAAAGCTTTGTACCTGTGTTTCATCTCCCATCAGCTGCGTTTTGGTTCAAGCTTCACCTTCACGACCTCTTTGAAAGCTTCTTGGGAATACTGCAGAAAGCTTTGTACCTGTGTTTCATCTCCCATCAGCTGCGTTTTGATCCAAGCTTCACCTTTACGACCTGTTTGAAAGCTTCTTGGGAATACTGCAGAAAGCTTTGTACCTGTGTTTCATCTCCCATCAGCTGCGTTTTGATCCAAGCTTCACCTTTACGACCTGTTTGAAAGCTTCTTGGGAATACTGCAGAAAGCTTTGTACCTGTGTTTCATCTCACATCAGCGGCGTTTTGATTCAAGCTTCACCTTCACGACCTATTTGAAAGCTTCTTGGGAATACTGCAGAAAGCTTTGTACCTGTGTTTCATCTCACATCAGCGGCGTTTTGATTCAAGCTTCACCTTCACGACCTATTTGAAAGCTTCTTGGGAATACTGCAGGAAGCTTTGTACCTGTGTTTCATCTCACATCAGCGGCGTTTTGATTCAAGCTTCACCTTCACGACCTATTTGAAAGCTTCTTGGGAATACTGCAGAAAGCTTTGTACCTGTGTTTCATCTCACATCAGCGGCGTTTTGATTCAAGCTTCACCTTCACGACCTATTTGAAAGCTTCTTGGGAATACTGCAGAAAGCTTTGTGCATGTGTTTCATCTCCCATCAGCTGCGTTTTGATCCAAGCTTCACCTTTACGACCTGTTTGAAAGCTTCTTGGGAATACTGCAGAAAGCTTTGTACCTGTGTTTCATCTCCCATCAGCTGCGTTTTGATCCAAGCTTCACCTTTACGACCTGTTTGAAAGCTTCTTGGGAATACTGCAGAAAGCTTTGTACCTGTGTTTCATCTCACATCAGCGGCGTTTTGATTCAAGCTTCACCTTCACGACCTATTTGAAAGCTTCTTGGGAATACTGCAGAAAGCTTTGTACCTGTGTTTCATCTCAAATCAGCGGCGTTTTGATTCAAGCTTCACCTTCACGGCCTGTTTGAAAGCTTCTTGGGAATACTGCAGAAAGCTTTGTACCTGTGTTTCATCTCACATCAGCGGCGTTTTGATTCAAGCTTGACTTTCACGACCTGTTTGGAAGCTTCTTGGGGATACTGGAAGCTTTGTACCTGTGTTTTGCTGCGTTTTGATTCAAGCTTCACCTTCACGACCTATTTGAAAGCTTCTTGGGAATACTGCAGAAAGCTTTGTACCTGTGTTTCATCTCCCATCAGCGGCGTTTTGATTCAAGCTTCACCTTCACGACCTGCTGGAATGCTTCTTTGATCTTTATGGTATTGAATTCTCTTTGTCGGCCGCCGCCTGTCGTTCAGTTAGCCATTAGTGAAGCAGAGTCGATCCAGTGACAGAAGAAAGGAGAGACAGGAGCGTTGCCTTAATTAAACTACAGTCCTATTAGTTTGAGGAGTGAACTAAATCCAGTGACAGAAGAAAGGAGAGACAGGAGCGTTGCCTTAATTAAACTACAGTCTTATGGGTTTGAGAACTTTGAGGAGTGAACTAAACATTGCCGTGCGTGCTAATATTTATAGTCAGAGTCGATCAAGTGATAGAGGGAACGATCTGTGCGCTTATGAGCCAAGAAGCTTCACGTCACACAAGGGAAAGAGAAAACACTAACTCATAGGGCGGACGAGGCTGCTGCAGAGACTTAAAGCCGTATTCTTAACATATCGTCGCCCATGTACACATATTTGACAAGGCTTTCGTAGGAGTTTTGGGCATTTCCAGGAGTAGTTTTATGGGCCTGGTGGTAGTTTGAGCCCTTACACACATTTGACAAGGCTTTCGTAGTAGTTTCGGGCATTTCCAGGAGTAGTTTTATGGGCCTGGTGGTAGTTTGAGCCCTTACACACATTTGACAAGGCTTTCGTAGTAGTTTCGGGCATTTCCAGGAGTAGTTTTATGACCCTGGTGGTAGTTTGACCCTTACACATATTTGACAAGGCTTTCGTAGGAGTTTTGGGCATTTCCAGGAGTAGTTTTATGGCCCTGGTGGTAGTTTGACCCTTTCACACATTTGACAAGGCTTTCGTAGGAGTTTTGGACATTTCCAGGAGTAGTTTTATGACCCTGGTGGTAGTTTGACCCTTACACACATTTGACAAGGCTTTCGTAGGAGTTTTGGGCATTTCCAGGAGTAGTTTTATGACCCTGGTGGTAGTTTGACCCTTTCACACATTTGACAAGGCTTTCCTAGGAGTTTTGGGCATTTCCAGGAGTAGTTTTGTGACCCTGGTGGTAGTTTGAGCCCTTACACACATTTGACAAGGCTTTCGTAGGAGTTTTGGGCATTTCCAGGAGTAGTTTTATGACCCTGGTGGTAGTTTGACCCTTACACATATTTGACAAGGCTTTCGTAGGAGTTTTGGGCATTTCCAGGAGTAGTTTTATGGCCCTGGTGGTAGTTTGACCCTTTCACACATTTGACAAGGCTTTCGTAGGAGTTTTGGGCATTTCCAGGAGTAGTTTTATGGCCCTGGTGGTAGTTTGACTCTTACACATATTTGACAAGGCTTTCCTAGGAGCTTTGGGCATTTCCAGGAGTAGTTTTATGGCCCTGGTGGTAGTTTGACTCTTACACATATTTGACAAGGCTTTCCTAGGAGCTTTGGGCATTTCCAGGAGTAGTTTTATGGCCCAGGTGGTAGTTTGACCCTTTCACACATTTGACAAGGCTTTCGTAGGAGTTTTGGGCATTTCCAGGAGTAGTTTTATGGCCCTGGTGGTAGTTTGACCCTTTCACACATTTGACAAGGCTTTCGTTGGAGTTTTGAGCATTTCCAGGAGTAGTTTTATGACCCTGGTGGTAGTTTGACCCTTACACATATTTGACAAGGCTTTCCTAGGAGCTTTGGGCATTTCCAGGAGTAGTTTTATGGCCCTGGTGGTAGTTTGACCCTTTCACACATTTGACAAGGCTTTCGTAGGAGTTTTGGGCTTTTCCAGAGGTAGTTTTGTGACCCTGGTGGTAGTTTGAGCCCTTACACACATTTGACAAGGCTTTCGTAGGAGTTTTGGGCATTTCCAGGAGTAGTTTTATGACCCTGGTGGTAGTTTGACCCTTTCACACATTTGACAAGGCTTTCGTAGGAGTTTTGGGCATTTCCAGGAGTAGTTTTATGACCCTGGTGGTAGTTTGACCCTTTCACACATTTGACAAGGCTTTCGTAGGAGTTTTGGGCATTTCCAGGAGTAGTTTTATGGCCCTGGTGGTAGTTTGACTCTTACACATATTTGACAAGGCTTTCCTAGGAGCTTTGGGCATTTCCAGGAGTAGTTTTATGGCCCTGGTGGTAGTTTGACCCTTTCACACATTTGACAAGGCTTTCGTAGGAGTTTTGGGCATTTCCAGGAGTAGTTTTATGGCCCTGGTGGTAGTTTGACCCTTTCACACATTTGACAAGGCTTTCGTAGGAGTTTTGGGCTTTTCCAGGAGTAGTTTTATGACCCTGGTGGTAGTTTGACCCTTACACACATTTGACAAGGCTTTCGTTGGAGTTTTGGGCATTTCCAGGAGTAGTTTTATGACCCTGGTGGTAGTTTGACCCTTACACATATTTGACAAGGCTTTCCTAGGAGCTTTGGGCATTTCCAGGAGTAGTTTTATGGCCCTGGTGGTAGTTTGACCCTTTCACACATTTGACAAGGCTTTCGTAGGAGTTTTGGGCTTTTCCAGAGGTAGTTTTGTGACCCTGGTGGTAGTTTGAGCCCTTACACACATTTGACAAGGCTTTCGTAGGAGTTTTGGGCATTTCCAGGAGTAGTTTTATGGCCCTGGTGGTAGTTTGACCCTTACACATATTTGACAAGGCTTTCGTAGGAGTTTTGGGCATTTCCAGGAGTAGTTTTATGGCCCTGGTGGTAGTTTGACCCTTACACATATTTGACAAGGCTTTCGTAGGAGTTTTGGGCATTTCCAGGAGTAGTTTTATGACCCTGGTGGTAGTTTGACCCTTACACATATTTGACAAGGCTTTCGTAGGATTTTGGGCATTTCCAGGAGTAGTTTGACCCTTACACATATTTGACAAGGCTTTCGTAGGAGTTTTGGGTATTTCCAGTACTAGTTTTATGGCCCTGGTGGTAGTTTGACCCTTTCACATATTTGACAAGGCTTTCGTAGGAGTTTTGGGCATTTCCAGGAGTAGTTTTATGGCCCTGGTGGTAGTTTGACCCTTTCACACATTTGACAAGGCTTTCGTAGGAGTTTTGGGCATTTCCAGGAGTAGTTTTATGACCCTGGTGGTAGTTTGACCCTTTCACACATTTGACAAGGCTTTCCTAGGAGTTTTGGGCATTTCCAGGAGTAGTTTTATGGCCCTGGTGGTGGTTTGACCCTTCTTCTGTAACATGAATCCAGGAAGCACTCATTAAAACCCAACTGATCTCCTCTTTGGACTTTGGAAATGGTTGATGTGAGCAGCGAAAAGCGTCTGAGAAAACCATCAGTAGGATCCGGTTACACATTTGACGTCGATGCTCTTTTGTTCTTTGTTATGCCGGCACGCCACCGTTGCCAGAATATCGTACTCAGAGCCTCGTATTTACCGGTTTCTGAGTCATAGTTGTTGCCAAAAAACACCAATAATTAATCATTTTAACGATAACTATATATGAAGGCAGTTATTGGGGTCGAGGAGGCAGTTTTTGGGTCGGAAATTGACAGACATGGGAGGCTGAGTACGACAATCTGGCAACGTTGCGGAGAGAGAGAGAGAGAGAGAGAGAGAGAGAGAGAGAGAGAGAGAGAGAGAGAGAGAGAGAGAGAGAGAGAGAGAGAGAGAGAGCCTAATTAAACATAGAAATAAATCCATGAGAGAGAGAGAAAAAATAACTATAAGCTCCGGTCACATGCGTCGTGTCAGGAGAAACCGTATTAACAGACTTTTATTTTTATTTTCTCTCTCTCTCTCTCTCTTACCTTAGTTGTAGGACCACGTAGTAATTTTTTTTCATTGACTTCCCTCTTTTTCTGGGAGCGAGTTTCTCTGCTTTCAAAGGTTAGACGAGAGAGAGAGAGAGAGAGAGAGAGAGAGAGAGAGAGAGAGAGAGAGAGAGAGAGAGAGAGAGAGAGAGAGAGAGAGAGAGAGAGAGAGAGAGAGAGAGAGAGAGAGAGATTGCTACACGTTGTCTTGCATCGATAGTCCATTTTAAAGGTGAACGGTTTGCATATACTACGTCTGGTTGTGCTTATTTCTTGTTTGTTTACCCACCTGTTTGTTTACTTTACCTGTGCATACCTACCTGGTTATGCTACTCCTATTGCTACGTGTTGTTGTGAATGCTGCCAAGACTACCCATGCTGGAGCTGTTGATAAATGTTCCTGCTTTTCTCTTTTTTTTCCTTTTTTTTTGTGTGTGTGCATGGCCATGGTGAGAAGGAGAGGAGTGGAAAAGAATGGATATGAGAGGATAGAAGATGATTGTAGTGGAAGGGAGAGGGGAGAAGGAAAGAGTAAAGATAATTGGAGCGGAGAGGAGAAACGATATTTGGAAGAGTAGAGAATGGGAGAGGGGAGGAGAGTAAGGGAGAGGAGAAAGGGAAAGAAGAAAAGAAAGGAGAGGAGAAAAGAGGAAAAGAAAGGAGAGAAGAGAGGAAAAAAGGAAGAGAAAGGAGAGGAGAGGAAGAGAAAGGAGAGAGGAAAAGAGGAAAAGGAAAGGGGAAAAGAGGATAAGAGGGGGAAGGAGAGAGGAAAAGGGGAAAAGAAAGGAGAGAAGAGAGGAAAAGAAAGAGAAGAGAGGGAAAGAGGAAGAGAAAGGAGAGAGGAACAGAGGGAAAGAAAGGAGAGAAGAAAGGGAGAGAGGAAAAAAGGAAAGGAGAGAGGAAAAGAGGGAAACAAAGGAGAGGAGAGAGGAAAAGAAAGGAGAGAAGAAAGAGAACGGAGAGGAAAGTATGGGAAGAGGAGAGAAGAAAGGATGAGAAGAAAGGAGATAAGAGAACGGAGAAAAGAAAGGGGAGGAGAGGATATAATTGATGAAAAGAGAAGAGAGATAACACCCCAAAGAAGCTTAGAGAAGAGAGATAATAAAGAAGAGAAGGAAAAGGAGATGAGAGAAAGGAAGGAGGAGGAGAAGGAACCAAGCAAGCATAGTTATCGAAAATCTCTCCTAAGTGAATGCTAATTATAGTCGGCCCCAACCCAACCTAAAGCGCGCGGATTTTTTTTATGGCGATGCCCTTTCTGCCTTACTCCACCGTGGGCCACTTGATCGATCTCGCCTTCATAGTGTTAAGTGTTACACGTGAATTTCTGGTGTAATGGTGATTGTATTGCTGCTGCCGCGTAACAACACTTTCCATTCCAACAAGACTGTGAAGAGGAGGAAGATAAGAAGGAAGACGAAGAGGAGGAGGAGGTATCGTATAGGTAGAAGGTTAATTAAAGAGTAAGAGGTGGCATGTTCTGTCTATCCGAGAGGTCTGAAGTGTTGCGTACTGAGGGAATTATTTGTGTTGCGCACGTGGGAATATATTTAAGGCTCGCGTGTGTGTGATCCTCTGCCACGCCTTGAGGACTAAGAATGTTCACCCCCAGGCAGGATTTGAACCCCATGATCTCAACGTTCACCACTTCCGTCCAAGCCACAATACTACTACTACTACTACGTCTTCCTCTTATTTTACTACTACTACTACTACTACTACTACTACTACTACTACTACCGCTACCACTATTACTACATCTACTACTGCGGTCAGCATTTTAATATTCCCAACAGCAACTGCACCAACCGTCCTCGTGGCTACGGTCTTTGGGTTGTCAGCAAGTTACGTATGTGGACTCCCGCCTGTCCTGGATAGTCTCTTGTTGCCTTAAATCCTTCGCGTGGAAATGTCGGAGGCAGCGTGCGAAGTTTTCTGAGGCTTGGACTTCGTGTGGAGTGTCCAGTCTTTCCTGGTGTGCTGGGATTAACCCGGTACCAGCGACGGGCCAAATTTGTGGCTTTACCGTGTACCAGCGACGGGCCAAATTTGTGGCTTTACCGTGTACCAGCGACGGACCAAATTTGTGGCTTTACCGTGTACCAGCGACGGGCCAAATTTGTGGCTTTACCGTGTACCAGGGACGGACCAAATTTGTGGCTTTACCGTGTACCAGCGACGGGCCAAATTTGTGGCTTTACCGTGTACCAGCGACGGACCAAATTTGTGGCTTTACCGTGTACCAGCGACGGGCCAAATTCGTGGCTTTACCGTGTACCAGCGACGGACCAAATTTGTGGCTTTACCGTGTACCAGCGACGGACCAAATTTGTGGCTTTACCGTGTACCAGCGACGGGCCAAATTCGTGGCTTTACCGTGTACCAGCGACGGACCAAATTTGTGGCTTTACCGTGTACCAGCGACGGACCAAATTTGTGGCTTTACCGTGTACCAGCGACGGACCAAATTTGTGGCTTTACCGTGTACCAGCGACGGACCAAATTTGTGGCTTTACCGTGTAGCAGCGACGGACCAAATTTGTGGCTTTACCGTGTACCAGCGACGGACCAAATTTGTGGCTTTACCGTGTAGCAGCGACGGACCAAATTTGTGGCTTTACCGTGTAGCAGCGACGGACCAAATTTGTGGCTTTACCGTGTACCAGCGACGGGCCAAATTTGTGGCTTTACCGTGTACCAGCGACGGACCAAATATGTGGCTTTACCGTATACCAGCGACGGGCCAAATTTGTGGCTTTACCGTGTACCAGCGACGGACCAAATTTGTGGCTTTACCGTATACCAGCGACGGGCCAAATTTGTGGCTTTACCGTATACCAGCGACGGACCAAATTTGTGGCTTTACCGTATACCAGCGACGGACCAAATTTGTGGCTTTACCGTATACCAGCGACGGGCCAAATTTGTGGCTTTACCGTGTACCAGCGACGGACCAAATTTGTGGCTTTACCGTGTACCAGCGACGGACCAAATTCGTGGCTTTACCGTGTACCAGCGACGGACCAAATTCGTGGCTTTACCGTGTACCAGCGACGGGCCAAATTTGTGGCTTTACCGTGTACCAGCGACGGGCCAAATTTGTGGCTTTACCGTGTACCAGCGACGGGCCAAATTTTTCCCAT
>NC_066554.1:9891115-9918615 GCF_024679095.1 Eriocheir sinensis
TGTGTAAAAGGTCATGCGAGTAATGGTGATGGAAATTGATACAGCAGATGATGATGACAGTGAAGGTGATGGCGGGGAAGGTGAGCAAGAGAGAATTAAGCAATGACAGTTTGTCCTTCTGAAGGTGAAAAGGGTGGCAATGAACCTGGTGGAGACAGCTTTATTTTAACGTCCCTGGAAACCGCGCAAGGGCGTTAGAGAAAAAAAAAGAAAGCTCTCCAAATCGTTTCTCCAGTAAAAAAAAAAAAAAAAAAAAAAAAAAGTAAAGAATTAGAGGTCAAAAGAGAGATTGATTTTCGGATTTAAAGTGATGGTGATGAGGCTGGTGATAATGAAAGGCTATGAAATGATAGTGATGATGGTTAATTTTTTTATAGTAACGTTAGTAAAGAAGCAGATCAAGTGATGGTGATGAGGATGGTGATAATGAGAGGCGAATAAGTGATAGTGATGATGGTTATTTTTTTATAGTAAAGTTAGTGAAGAAGCAAAAATAAATGAGAAAAAAAATAAAGTATTGAATGAGAGATGAAAAGAGAGGTCAGTTTTCGGATAAGAATTGATGGTGATGAGGATTTTAATAATGAGAGGGGAAGAAGTGATAATGATGATGGTTATTTTTTTATAGTAAAGTTAGTGAAGAAGCAAAAATAAATGAGAAAAAAAATTAAAGTATTGAATGCGAGATGAAAAGAGAGGTCAGTTTTCGGATAAGAATTGATGGTGATGAGGATTTTAATAATGAGAGGGGAAAAAGTGATAGTGATGATGGTTAATTTTTTTATAGTAAAGTTAGTGAAGAAACAAAAATAAATGAGAAAAAAAATAAAGTATTGAATGAGAGATGAAAAGAGAGGTCAGTTTTCGGGTAAGAATTGATGGTGATGAGGATTTTAATAATGAGAGGGGAAAAAGTGATAGTGATGATGGTTAATTTTTTTATAGTAAAGTTAGTGAAGAAACAAAAATAAATGAGAAAAAAAATAAAGTATTGAATGAGAGATGAAAAGAGAGGTCAGTTTTCGGATAAGAATTGATGGTGATGAGGATTTTAATAATGAGAGGCGAAAAAGTGATAGTGATTGATTTTTTTTTTTACATTAGAGGAAGGCAAAAATAAATTAGAGAAAATACAGCCCTGCTAATCACTGCTCCTATAAAAGCCATTAGAGATAAGTGGCCAAATGAGAGATCAATTTCGTGTGGAGAGGTGTCTTAATACTCTCCTCTTGGCGGCGATAACAGTATGACCACCACCACCACCGCCATCAACTCACCATCATCATCATCACTCAGTCCCTTCCTCAATCACCATCCCATCACCATCACACTCCGTCACTCCATTGTGCTGTTGACTTGCTGTGCTTCTGAATGGCAAGTTATGTGCTATTGATGGTGTGAGGGTCGTCGAGTGGAGGTGCTTGGTAATAGTGAGGAGCCATCAGTTAGTTGTAGTGGTCGTGATGTGTTTGTTTGTTTACACGGACCCTCAACGTAATGGCGCTGCTGGAAGGGCTGGGGAAGTGGCTACCTGTGTTCCTGTGGTGGTGGTTGTGGTGAAACTGTAGTGGTGATAATGGTGATGCCAGTAATTACGACAGTTTTGGGGCTTCAGTAATTGTAATAGTGGCTGTTCTACCCATTGAATTCCGCCTCAGTGTTGCGTCTTAAAGGGACTATTACACTGGACAAATTTTCCGTGGATCTTCAGGCAAACCTCGATTTCCGCTAGCGTGGTTCTCATTTGTTTCTTGTTATTGCTGCTGCTGCTGATGGTGAGTAATACCGTCGTCCTTCAGTGTAATCTACTGTAGCTTTGGAAGATCGTGGACACGTCAGAAAACCACGGAAATATCAGAACCACGCCAGCGGAAATCGTGGTTTGACTGAAGATCCACGGAAAAATTTGCCCAGTGTAATAGCCCCTTTATATTTTCCCGCTGTTTTCATGCTGTCTGCTCTTCTGAACTTGCTAACTACGTGTTTCGACCCCTCCCGAGGCGTCGCTGCACAAGACTTTCTACTCTCTCTCATCCCTTTACCCTCCAAGCTCCTTATGCAAGAGTTAACCAGCACCGTCATTCTTTACCCCGGGTTCGATTCCCGGGCGGAGTGGAAAAAATTGGGCGGTTCTTCCGATGCCCTACGCCTCTGTCCACCCAGCAGTGAATGGGTAGCATTTATTAATCGGGGGTTGTGTCCCGTCTCCTGGGATCTGTTCTCTTCTATAATTCCTTCCCCTTCTGTCTCTCTCCGGTATATGACCACAGATGTTGCGCCGACTAAACGAAACTTTCCAACTTTCCAACCTTCATTCTTTCATCTCTTCGGGTAAACTCTAGGAATCTTGCTTCATATGTACTTCCTCTTGCCTACGATGTAAACTCTGTAGGGGAGTATCAAGACCTCGAATTTTTTAATGGTCTTTTCGGATTTTATTTCACTTTTCCTTCTGTGAACCAGCAGTTGAGCGGAATTTTTCTCCGTTGTTGTTTTCATTTGCTCATGACTGTTTCCTCTGGTGTAAAAAAAAAAAGCAATAGTCGTAGTCGTAGTCGTAGTAATGATAAATAATGCTTAGTAAGGAGGTCGGAGAGAGCAAGAAATGATATAGGATATGATCGGTAAAAGGAGGCATTGAGAGAGTGGCGCTAAGGTCATGAAGAGGTGAGAGAGAAAGAATGGAAGGAGGAGGGAAGATATATGGAAGGGAAGGAGTGGAGCGGTCAGATGTGGATGAAGAAGCGGGAAGAAACGAGAGCGAATGCGGAGGTGATAAAAATGTGGAAGGTTGTGGTGAGGTGAAGGAGAACTGAGTCGTTGAAAAAGAGAGGAAAGGGAAAGTGTGGGAAGCAAAAGAAGAGCGAAGGAGGACAGCTGAGGGTTGAAAAATAAGAATGGTGATGACGAGAACTGAGTCGATAAAAAAAAAGTAGAAAAAGACAGGATTTCGGAAGGGGTGAATGGAAAGGAGAAAAGCGTACCAAGGTTTGAAAGAAAAGGTTTTGGTGAGGTGGGTAATTGACTCCATAGAAAAAAAGAATGACGGGACAGAATTGAGAAGGTGGGCAGGAAAAGGAGAGAGAGAAAGAATGCTGAGGTTTGAATGAAAAAGAGGAGGAGGAGGTTGTGGTGAGGTTGAGGGTGGGTGAACTGCGTCGATGAGAAAGAGAAGCGAAAGGGAATATTGAGAGAGTGGGAAGAAAAACGAGAGAGAAGGAGTGTGTGGCTTAAAAAAAAGGGAGCTTGTGGTGAGGTGAGTAAGAGTTGATAGATGAGAAGGGAAGGATATAGGATTGGGGGGGGGAGGGAGGGGTAAGGAGGGAGAGGGAGAGGAAAGGGAAGGGAGTGGTATGGGATTGGAAGAATGGGAAAGGTGAGGGAAAGGAAGGGAAGGGTATAAGAATAGAGAGATGGAGAGAGAGGAAGGGAATGGAAGGGTATGAGAGAGAGAGAGAGAGAGAGAGAGAGAGAGAGAGAGAGAGAGAGAGAGAGAGAGAGAGAGAGAGAGAGAGAGAGAGAGAGAATGAGGGGCAGGGACGGTAAGGGTCTGAGAGAGAGAGAGAGAGAGAGAGAGAGAGAGAGAGAGAGAGAGAGAGAGAGAGAGAGAGAGAGAGAGAGAGAGAGAGAGAGAGAGAGAGAGAGAGAGAGAGAAAAGGATGGGAAGGGAATAGTTATAGATAGGTTGAGTGGGAGAGGAAGGAATGGGAGGGGAATATGATTAGAGGGGTGGGGAAGGAGAGAGAGAGAGAGAGAGAGAGAGAGAGAGAGAGAGAGAGAGAGAGAGAGAGAGAGAGAGAGAGAGAGAGAGAGAGAGAGAGAGAGAGAGAGAGAGAGAGAGAGAGAGAAGAGAGAGAGGAAAGGGAAGGGGAAGGGAATAGTATTGGAGAAATGGGGAGGGAGAGAAAAGAGAAGAAGGGAAAGGGGGCGGGGGGGGGGGGGGGAAGGAGGAAGGAAGGAAAGGGAGGTAGGATGTAAGCGATAACCTGGACTTGTCTAACGAAACCGGTGGAGGGTCACACACACACACACACACACACACACACACACACACACACACACACACACACACACACAGGAGGAGGAAGAGAGGTAGATTCGTATGATAGTGTCCGTCTGTGTCGCGTAGAATTTTTTTTTTTTTTTTTTCATCCCTGAGCCTTCCTTCTTTGGGCGTCTGGGTGAGTGGCTGCCGCGGCGCCCACCCCCATACGAGTCACTTAAGGGGACATCACCTGTACTCTAGCGGTGGACAGGTAAAGTGGGGGGCTTACGATATACTTTTGCGTGGAGGCAGGCAGGGTTATTTGAAGGTGATTTATCCAGTTATTTTTGTATTTTTGTTTTGTATTTTTTTGTATTTGTATTATTTTTTTTATTATTGTATTTACGTTTTGGGGGTTTTCTTATGTTTTTTTTTTTTTTTTTTTTTACAGCAGAGGAGACAGTGCAAGGGCGTTGAAAAAGAAAACAATAATAAAAAAAAAAGCCCGCTACTTACTGCTATTTTCTCCTATTTTTTTTTTTATGTGTAGGAATTCATGTATTTTTATTTTATTTATTATTTTTTTTTTACAGCAGAGGAGACAGTGCAAGGGCGTAAAAAAAAAGAAAACAATAATAAAAAAAAAGCCCGTTACTTACTGCTCCTCTTTATTTTGATTTTCTGCTATTCTTTTTGTGTAGGTATTCATGTTTTTGTTTTCTATTTCTGTTGATTTGTTTATTTTTTTTTTGTTTGTTTGTAATTCCCTCTATATTTTACCTGTATACCTCTTGTGATTTTCTGCTTTATTTTTTTGTAGGTATTTATATTCGTTTTCTTTTGCTATTTTTTATATTTATTTGTCTATTTTTTTATTTATTTGTTTACTGTATAATTTTTCCTCTATACATATTTTGTGATTTTTTGCTGTATATTTCTTTAGTTATAGGTATTCATATATTTGTTTCATTCATTTGTATATAACATTTGTCTGTCTACGTTATATTTTTTTGCGATTTTAATATTTTGGGGTTTTCTGCGATATGTATGTTTGTTTGTAGGTGTTCATATATTTGCTTTCTTTTTTTCTTTTTAGTCATTAAAGTCTGTGATTTTTTGCTTATGTGATGGACAATGAAGGTGAGGTCCTCCCTTCATTGTTAGATTGTTATTGGTAGGGTAGAGGCAAAGTTTGGTGGATACACTATAGGTGCGCGTGGCTGCGGTGCTTGTCTCCGTCACATTAGCCCTTTTAGCTTTTAGTGGTGACATATCTCTTATTATTTCCAAACCTCCCGGCAGTGTGAGTAGAACACAATGGCGCCAGACTCCCCTACCCAGCTTCTTGTATATATCAATTTCCTACCTAAAAACTCTCTCCTGGGCCACAAAAGCGAGATTTATTTATAGTTAGCATTACAACAGTTAATTTCATATGTGTTTTGGGGATAGCTAAGTGTAAAAACCCGGCAAATAGGAGACTCAGTGGATACCAATCTGGCAACGGTGGCAGAACATGAAGATGAAATGGGTTGCTCAGACGTGAATCTATGTAATTATCACCCGGTTCAACTGACTTCAGAAGGAGATACAGGTGACTCGAGCCATTGGTCAACACTCTTGTAGGTGATGCTGTTCAGAAAGATGGTTTGTTAAAGATTTTGCTCTTCTATTTTAATTTTTTTTACGTCTACGCCTATAGCGCCGGTAGGCTTGCTTGAGGGGCCTGGATGGTATTCGGCCCCAGCCCGTCATGGCGCAGGAAAGTGTTTATAGTGGCGCCATCTTCTCTTGGCTCATGCTGCCCCCCGGAACTCCTTCTTGATTCACTTGGACGGTTTCCTCTAGAGTCCGGGTTGATGGGTGGTCTTCAGGGCAGCATGTAGGTAGTTTTAAGCCACTCGGCGGTGACTAAAAAATCCGAGTTGGTAGCGTGGGGATTCGAACTCGCGTCGTCCATCACGTGGTGAATGTGGGCCCAGCACGCTACCACTCAGCCACCGCCTACCCTTTTTGCTAACATTGATGTATTTATGCTTACCTATGTATTTATACCACTCCACGCTACTCCACAGGCCACTCACCATGTATAACAAAGGAAAAGAATTGTTAAGTAGCTGAATGGGTGGAACGTGGTACTCTTAAGATAGTCTGGGCATCTGATAAGAATGGATGAAGGTGGCTTTGTGAAGAGAGTGTAAGAGTGAAGGATTGAGGGAGAGGTTGTCAGGGTGGCAGGGGGAGGCCACACGTGTAATGGATCGATGGAGTGGATATGTAGTGGGATACACACACACACACACACACACACACACACACACACACACACACACACACACACACACACACACACACACACACACTATGTCCTGTTTCACCTGTGTTCACCTTTCGCTGCGGTAACATTTTTTTTTCGACGCACATCTGACCTTTAACTTTTTTTTTTTTCCTTTTTTTCTTCTTTCCCTCCCAAACTTTAGGCAAAAATTCGTCGAGGTGCGTTTAAGTTCAAAGCGATGCATACATTTTTTTTTTTTTTTTGTCTTCCTCCGCTTAATTTTTTACTGGTGGGGGTTGAGTGGAGAGAGAGAGAGAGAGAGAGAGAGAGAGAGAGAGAGAGAGAGAGAGAGAGAGAGAGAGCCGAAGCATGAGAGAGGTTGGAGGTTATTATGCATTCAAGAGGAGGGAAAGAATGTAGATAACACCATAAGATTGAGAGAGAGAGAGAGAGAGAGAGAGAGAGAGAGAGAGAGAGAGAGAGAGAGAGAGAGAGAGAGAGAGAGAGAGAGAGATGTAATGAAGCTGCCTTTTGCCTTTAATGATATGTGAACTTAATTGATTATGTAGCACTCCCTTATTGTGCAACGGTGTAAATAAGAGAGAGAGAGAGAGAGAGAGAGAGAGAGAGAGAGAGAGAGAGAGAGAGAGAGAGAGAGAGAGAGAGAGATGGGGGAGGAGAGGGGGATCAATCCCGTGTTTGGTCTTCGTTACGACTTTTGGCTCGCCCAGGAATGTAGGGACTCGGTGATTCGCCTTTTACTGTTTGTATTTAGCCAACACTGTGCTCGGGTTCATAGCGAGGAACTTCGAGTGTAAAACGCCAGACGTGATGCTATCCTTGTATAATTCCATGGTATGACCGCACCTCGAGTATGCAGTACAGTTCTGGTCTCCTAATTACAGAAAGGACATTGATTTACTGGAGAGGCTTCAACGACGCGCCACGAAGATGATACCAACCTTAAGGGCTCACCCGTACGAGGAACGACTCAAGCGACTCAATCTCTTTTCATTGGAGAAAAGACACTTGCGAGGGGATATGATTCAAGTCTTCAAGTATCTGAAAAAAATCAATAACGTCGATTACTCCAAATTCTTTGAACTGCAAACCAACCTAAGAACTAGAAATAACGGTTTTCCCATTCAGTCTAGTCGATGTAACACAGACATCGGAAGGAGTTTCTTTTCAAACCGAGTCATCCGCCACTGGAACAATCTTCCTTCAGAAGCAGTAAATGCGAATACCATCAACTCCTTCAAATATAGAATCGACCGTCACTTCGCTGCGTCGGGAGTAAACTGAATATCGAGGTGCTTTCATCTGCTCCTCAATATCGAGGTGTTTTCATCTGCTCCTCAGTGTCGAGGTGCTTTCATCTGCTCCCCAGGCCCCAAGTGGCTGTCGAGCAGATTAAATCACCAAAGCGGGCAACCTCGTAATGAGCCAGTAGGCTTTCTGTTGCCTGCATTTTCATGTTTGCTTGTCTTTAACTTTCTCCCCAAAACAATAAATTACGAGCACCGAAAGGGAAGTACGGACACCTAAGTATGCGCCGACTACTTAGGCTGGGATCAAACTGTCTCAGATTCGTAGCTCGGCGTAATAATAACCACACCACGGAGGTAGAAAAAAAAATGTAATAGTAGTAGTAGTAGTAGTTGTTGTTGTTGTTGTTGTTGATATTCTTATTCTTAGGTTTGTTTTGTTGTTGTTGTTACTGTTGTTGTTATTCTTATTCTTAGGCTTGTTATTTTCGTTTTCCTTTAGTTTCCTCTCTTTTCCAACACTTCAGCCCAACCTCCTCCTCCTCCTCCTCCTCCTCCTCTTCTTCCTCCTATTCCTCCTCCTCCAATACGAGTTTCTTCATCATATTTTCGTTTTCGTTCATGTTTCTGTTATCGCGTCATCTTAGACTCTCTCTCTCTCTCTCTCTCCACGCATCTTGTAGACTATTCTATCTTCGTCTCCGCTTTCTAGATTACTCCTGAAACGGGTATATTAATCTCTCTCTCTCTCTCTCCTTAATCAATCAGAGTGAGTGGGCGAGTGTCTTCCATTTTCTTCTTTCTTTTTTCCTCCATCCTTGTTATTGTCGTTGTTTTATTTTTGTTGATTGTGGATATTATGGCTGATACTTTTGTTGTTGTTGTTATTGTTGTTGTTGTGGTGGTGGTGGTGGTGGTGGTGGATTTTATTCTCATTACTCTCAAATATCAACTTTTTTTTTTATTGCTGTGAATGTATTGAGACTTATTATTATTGTTCTTGTTCTTCTTGTTCTTGTTCTTCTATTTCTCATCCTTCTATTTAGTATTATTGTTATTGTATGCAGCAGCAGCAACAAAAACAAAATCAACAACAAAATCAACAAAAAACAACAATAACTGGTAGTCTTCTTTGTCTAATGGAGAGGCTGACAGAGCGAAGGAGGAGGAGGAGGAGGAGAGGAGGAGGAGACACAGACGAAGGGGTTGGAGGGGTCAGGGGTGGTGATCGTGAGGGGCTTATGTAAGGGGAAGGTCGTTTGCTTGGTTGTGTGTGGAATAGCAGAAGTGAAGGATGGGGAAGGGAAGGGAAGGGAAGGGAAGGGAAGGGAAGGGAAGGGTGATGGGGGAGAAGAAGAGAAGGGAAGGGACGGGAGGGCCGGGAGGGGAGATGGGGGAGGGGAAGAGAAGGGAAGGGAAGGGACGGGGGAAGGGTGATGGGGAAGGGGAAGAGGAGGGAAGGGTGATGGGGGAGGGAAAGAGAAGGGAAGGGAAGGGACGGGGGAAGGGTGATGGGGGAGGGGAAGAGAAGGGAAGGGAAGGGACGGGGGAAGGGTGATGGGGGAGGGGAAGAGAAGGGAAGGGAAGGGACGGGGGAAGGGTGATGGGGGAGGGGAAGAGAAGAGTGGGGAAGGGACGGGGGATGGGGGAGGGGAAGAAGGCAAGGCGAGGGGAGCGGAGGAATTGTGAGGGAAGGGAAAAAAATGAACGCAGAACTGGTCTTGTCCACGCCTGAGAATGTGGCTCCCGGCTAGTGTGGTGGAGGAAGAAGAGGAAGAAGGAGAAGAAGAAAAGAAGAAGAAAAAGGAGGAGGAGGAGGAGAAATGGAAGAAACGAAGAAAAGCAAAACTATGATAAAAAAGAAAAAAGAAACAAGAAGAAGAAGAAGAAGGAGGAGGAGGAGATAAAGAAATGAAAAAAACGAAGGAAAACAAAACTATGATAACAAAGAAAGAAAAAAAGGAACAGGAAGAAGAAGAAAAAGGAGGAGGAGGAGGAGGAGGAGGATGAGAACAAAAAAAAAAGGAAGCAAAGGAAATAAAAAAACAAGAAAACAACAACAAAAGAAAGAAGGGGAAGAGGAAGATATAGCGTAGCGGGGGAAGAAGGAAGAGGAGGAGGAGAAGGAGGAGGATATTCAGACAAAGAAATAGAAGAAACGAATATAAACAAAACTTAGAAAAGAAAGAAAGAAGGGGAATGAGAGAGAGAACAAGGACTGGGATATAAAGAAAAAAAAAGAAGATAAAGAGAGGAGGGAAATAATTATAAAAAGGACACGAAAACAACGAAATAGAACAAAGAAAAGCAAAAAAAAATAAAAAAAAGAATGAAAGAAGAAGAAAAAAGAAGTTAGACGAAAAACGAGCGTATTCAATTAGACCTCAGAATGACCAGAAAAAAAGAAGTGGAAGAAAAAGAAGAACTAGCTTGCGTACATGTGGAGAAAAGAAGAAGAAAAACAAAACAAAATGGAAGAAAAACATTAGAAATAGTTTGAAAGAAAAGAAGAAAAAAAAACTGAAGGGGATGTCTAGACGGTTGAAATGAGTGAGTTGGAGGAGGAGGAGGAGGAGGAAGAAGAATAGGAGGAAGAAGAGGAGGAGGAGGAGGAGGAGGAGGGAAAAAAAAGCATAGTAGAGAAGAAAAGAGGAAATGGAGGTGTTTTTACTGGGGCTGCTGTTGGAGAGAGAGAGAGAGAGAGAGAGAGAGAGAGAGAGAGAGAGAGAGAGAGAGAGAGAGAGAGAGAATGAATTAGCCCTTTTTCCAGCATCGGTTACGGAACAATGTAAACTAACGAAAAAATACTGGAAGGAAAATATCACCAAAAAATGAAGTAAACGAGAAAGAAAAGAAAATGGAAAAGAATGGAAATGGAAACGAAGGAGGAAAAAGAGAAATTGGAGGAAAGAAGAAAGAATAAATTGATAAAAGGAAGAGGAGAAGGAGGAGGAGGAGGAAGAGAAGGAGGAGGAGGAAGAGGAGGAGGAGGAGGAGGAGGAGGAGGAGGAGGAAGGGAGCGGTCTGTTTTGTCTGCCATTTATCAACAAACTGACAGAGAGAGAGAGAGAGAGAGACGGCGTGTGCGTGCGATAACTTCCTGCATTGTGATGTGTGTGTGTGTGTGTGTGTGTGTGTGTGTGTGACAATTCTGGCGGATGTGGGTGTCAGGTGGATGTGTGGATGTGGGGGGTGGATGAGGGGAGGAGGAGGAATAGGAGGAGGAGGAGGAGAGATGAGTTAGTGAAGGGGGGAGGAGGTTTAAGGTGAAGGACGAGTGTGTGTGTGTGTGTGTGTGTGTGTGTGTCTGTCTGTGTTGTCGGCAGTCCATCATGGAAAAATTGTAAACAGTCGAGAAGTTGCGCGTCTCTCTCTCTCTCTCTCTCCTGCTCGCTCAAAACTAATTAGCATTGAATATCCAGCGCGGATCGTTAATTTTATATCACTTTTTCCATCGATGTAAATAAGAACATTATAAATTAGCATAATTAATCAGAGAGAGAGAGAGAGAGAGAGAGAGAGAGAGAGAGAGAGAGAGAGAGAGAGAGAGAGAGAGAGAACCAAGGACGCCTCACCACCACCACCACCACCACCATCTCCACCATCTCCACCATCTCCACCACCACCAGAAACTAGAGATGAGTAAGTAAGGTTGTTTGTCCCTTCACCCACTGTCTTGTTTCCCTTCACACCCTTCCTCCCCTTCCCTTCACGCCTACACTTATTTCCCTTCATACCCTCCCTTCATTTCCTTCACTTATTTCCCTTCATACCATTCCTCCCCTCCCTTCATTTCCTGCACCTGTTTCCCTTCCGCCCCTCTCCTTGTTTCCCTTCCTCCCTTCCCTTCATTTTCTATTCTTTATTTCTCTTCCTCCCATCCCTTCATTATCTACAAAGTCTGTTCGTCGCATCAGCTTTCCTTCTATTACCTAGAGTCATCTACCTCTTTTGCCTTTTTTTTTTATCTTCTATTGAGATTTTCGCGCTGACTGCTCTTCTGAACTTCCTAACTGCGTGACTTCACCCATCCCGCGGCTCCGCGCACACAATTTTCTACTCTAGTGCATCCCCATACTATTAAAGTCTCATGCAAGAGTTAACCAGCAGCTTCATCCTCTCATCCCTTTCACTGGGAAACTCTGGAACAACCTTGCTTTGTCTGCATTTCCTAGTGCATCCCCATACTATCAAAAGTCTCATGCAAGAGTTAACCAGCATCTCCATTCTTTCATCCCCATACTATCAAAGTCTCATGCAAGAGTTAACCAGCAGCTTCATTCTTTCATCCCTTTCACTGGTAAACTCTGGAACAACCTTGCTTTGTCTGCATTTCCTCTTACGACTTGAGCGCTATCAGGAAGGGAGTATCAAGACCCTTCTCTAACCGAATCCAAACCTCACTATCGGCTACTCCCTCTATCCTCTGCTTGGGGAGGAGTGATTCAGCGGAGTTTGTTTTTTCGCCCTTGAGTTGCTTCCTTTGCCGTAGTGAGTAAGAAGAGTAACCTTGAGAAAACAGCAGACAACGAAGGGCACCAGAAAAACCGCCATGAAAGTGGAAGGAAAAGTTAGGATGAGAAATAAATTGATCGAGACCCAAGTTTTTACATTTTCAAAACCACCTCATTAGTTTTAACGAAGATTAAAGCCACGAGCGAAAAAAAAAAGAGGTTTGTAATTGAGTTTGTTTTTAGATCAGAGTTTAATATTTCGTCAGATTTTTTTTTTTCGTGTTTCCCCCAAAAGGAAAAAAAATCCAGGGGTGTGGAGTCGGAGTTGAAATTTTCCGACTCCAATTCCGACTCCGGGAAATTTTAAAGTTGCGACGCCGACTCCGGGAAATTTTAAAGTTGCGACGCCGACTCCGGGAAATTTTAAAGTTGCGACGCCGACTCCGGGAAATTTTAAAGTTGCGACGCCGACTCCGACCAAAAGTACCCGACTCCACCGACTCCACACCCCTGAAAAAAATCTATAGGTGAAGGTAATCAGTGGCGTTCTATCCTCCGTTCTACTGATTATGTAAATACTGTAGAGGTTATCTTATTAGCGTTCCGGTATTATCGCTGCGAACATGCTAAATCGCTACAAATTGTGGAGTAATCTTTTTTTTTTTTTTTTTTTTTTGTAATCCTGTCTAATGCCTTTCACTTAATCCGCTGTATCAAGTTTCGCTCGTATATTATTTCCATAAGATTTAATCCCATGACCCCCGCACACACACACACACACACACACACACACACACACACACACACACACACACACACAGTCATAAATAAGGGATGAATGAATGAATGAAGAACGGAAGAAAGGAAAGAAGTAAGGGTTTTTTGAATGAAGAAAGAAAGGAATGAAGGAAGGAAGGAAGAAAGGAAAGAAGAAAGTTTTTTGAATGAAGAAAGAAAAGAAAAGAATGAATGAAGGAAGGAAGGAAGAAAGGAAAGAAGAAAGTTTTTTTGAATGAAGAAAGAAAAGAAAAGAAAGAATGAATGAATGAAGGAAGGAAGAAAGGAAAAAAGAAAGTTTTTTTGAATGAAGAAAGAAAAGAAAAGAAAGAATGAATGAATGAATGAAGGAAGAAAAGAAAGAAGGAAGTTTTTTATATTAAAGAAAGAGAGGAAAGAATGAATGAAGGAAGAAAGGAAAGAAGAAAGGGGTGTTTGAATGAAGAAAGGAATGAATGAATGAATGAATGAATGAAGGAAGGAAGGAAGGAAGAAAGGAAAGAAGAAAGGGGTATTTGAATGAAGAAAGAAAGGAAGGAATGAATGAATGAAGGAAGGAAGGAAGAAAGGAAAGAAGAAAGGGGTGTTTGAATGAAGAAAGAAAGGAAAGAAAATATGAATGAATGAATGAAGGAAGAAAGGAAAGAAGAAAGGGGGTTTTGAATGAAAAAAGAATGGAAAGAAAGAATGAATGAATGAAGGAAGGAAGAAAGGAAAGAAGAAGGGGGGTTTTGAATGTAGAAAGAAAGGAAAGAAAGAATGAATGGATGAAGAAAGGGAAGAAGAAAAGGGTTTTTGAATGAAGAATGAATGAAGGAAGAAAGGAAAGAAGAAAGGGGTTTTTAAATGAAGAAAGAAAGGAAAGAAAGAATGAATGAATGAATGAAAGAAAGAAGGAATGAAGAAAGGAAAGAAGAAAGTTTTTTTGAATGAAGAAAAAAGAAAAGAAAGAATGAATGAATGAAGGAAGGAAGGAAAGAAGAAAGAAAGGAATGAATGAATGAAGGAAGGAAGGAAGAAAGGAAAGAAGAAAGGGTTTTTTGAATGAAGAAAGAAAGGAAAGAAAGAATGAATGAATGAAGGAAGGAAGGAAGAAAAGAAAGAAGAAAGGGGTGTTTGAATGAAGAAAGGAAAGAAAGAATGAATGAATGATGGAAGAAAATAATGGAAGTAAATGAAGGAAGGAAGGAAAGTAAAGAGTATGCAAGGGATGGCGAGAAGTGAAGGAGTAGAGAGAGAGAGAGAGAGAGAGAGAGAGAGAGAGGGGGGATTAACGCTGGTCTTATCAAGGAGTCATGAAGGAATCGACTGTTGCTCCCTTGTGTAATGGAGTCCTTCTCTCTCCATCCCTCCATCTCTCTCTCCCTCCTCTTCCTCCCACTCTCCTCTCTCCATCTCTCCATCTCTCTCTCCCTCCTCTTCCTCCCTCTCTCCTCTCTCCATTCCTCCCTCCCTCCTCTTTCTTGCTTCCTTCCCTCCCTCCTCTCTCTCCCTCCTCTTCCTCCCTCTCTCCTCTCTCCATTCCTCCATCCCTCCCTCCCTCCCTCCTCTTTCTTGCTTCCTCCCTCTCTCCCTCCTCTTCCTCCCTCTCTCTCTCTCCATTCCCTCCTCCCTCTTCCTCCCTCTCTCCTCTCTCCATTCCTCCCTCCCTCCCTCCTCTTTCTTCCTTCCTTCCTCCCTCCCTCTCTCCCCTCCCTCTTCATCTGCACACTCGGCGCTTTTGACTCCACGAAACTCTTGGCTTGGAGATACTTGTGCTAGGGTGCTCTCTCTCTCTCTCTCTCTTTTTCTTCCTTTTTCTCTCTCGATGATACTTTTTTCTTCATTTCTCGTTTCCTTTTTCTTCCCTCCTACCTTCGTCCTCTCTCTCTCTCTCTCAACTTTGGTATGCCGTCTTGCTCATAAAGAAAGTAAGAAAGAAGAAAAGAACTTAAACTTGAACTTGTGAGAGTAAGAGAAAGAAATATCAAACGTTCGAATTATGAAAGTTAAAAAAAAGAAAAAAACAAGCAAGGAAACAAACCAACAAACTCTAAGACCAAGCGAGCAAACTAACAGAGAGAGAGAGAGAGAGAGAGAGAGAGAGAGAGAGAGAGAGAGAGAGAGAGAGAGAGAGAGAGAAATGTTGTGAAGATAAGAAAGTCGTAATTAATCAAGAATGCAATCTGTTTTTTCACATAGCTCTTCATGAGTGCCAAGAGGAGGAGGAGGAGGAAGAGGAAGAGGAAGAGGAAGAGGAGGAGGGATAAATAAGAGTAGAAAGAAAGACGATGAGGAAGACAGGAAGAGAGAGAGGAGGAAAACATAAACAAAGAAGAATAAGAGGAAAAAGAAAGAATAGAAACAGAAGAAGAGGAGGAGGAAGACAGGAAGACAAAGTAAGAAATCAAAGAGGAGGGCAAGGAGAAGGAAGAGGAGGAAGAAGAGGGAACAGGGGTAGAAAAAGCGGAGGAGGAGGAGGAGGAAGATAAGGAGACAAAAGAAGAAGAGAAAGAGAAAGAGGAGGAAACAGTGGAAGGAAAAGAGAAGAAAGAGGAGGAGGAGGAGGAGGAGGAGGAGGAAGAAGAAACAGAGGTAGAAAAAGAGAAAGATGAGAAAGGAGGACAAAGGGACAGAGAGAGAGAGAGAGAGAGAGAGAGAGAGAGAGAGAGAGAGAGAGAGAGAGAGAGAGAGAGAGAAAAGAGGAGGAGGTGAAAGATTGGCAAAAGTCGCAGTCGTAGTAGTAGTAGTGGTAGTCGTAGTAGTCGTAGTAGTAGTAGTAGTAGTAGAAGTAGTAGTAGTAGTAGAATTGACTTGAGATGCTTGTAGGTCGACAATAAAGAAGGAAGGAAGGAAGCGAGGAAGGAGAGAAAAGGGGGTAAATGAAAGGAAAGAAGGAAGGAAGGAAGGAAAGAAATAATAGTAGTAGTAGTAATAGTAGTAATAGTAGTAGTAGAATTGACTTGAGATACTTGTAGGATGCAAAGAAAGAAAGAAGGAAGCAAGCGAGGAAGGAGAGAAAGGGGGTAAAGGAAAGGAGAGAAGGAAGGAAGGAAGGAAAGAAGGATGGAAATAAATAAACGGGAAGGGAAGGGAGGAAGTAAAGAATAGGTTGAAAATATAAAACTTAGGAATTAAAGGAATAAGTAAGAGGAAAATGAAAGTAAGAAAGAGGCTTAGAAAGGAGATGTGTGTGTGTGTGTGTGTGTGTGTGTGTGTGTGTGTGTGTGTGTGTGTGTGTGTGTGTGTGACGAGCGAAAGAAGTATTAAAAAGTGTAATTAAGGAAAGTTATTAAACAGTAAAGCAATGAAGACTGAGGTTAATTAAGGGAACAGGTTAGAGAATTACGAGATTGGATGACACTGGCGATTACCAAGAGCGTGAGGAAAGAAAGGAAAAATAATAGAAAGAAATGCAATCAATATACGAATGACAGGAGAGGAGGAGAAAATAAAAGGAAAGGAGAAAGATATAAAAAAATGAAACAGGTCGAAGAGAAAGGAAATAAGGGAAAATAAAGGAAAATGTCAGTCAATGCGAATCAGAGAAACGCACAAAAGAAAAAGTGGAAAGAAGGAAAGAATTTAAAACTGAAATAACTCAAGAAGAAGAGGGAAATAATATAATAGAGGAAAAAGGAAAGAAAAAGGAGGAAGTCAATACGAATGAAAGAAAAGGAAAAAGAATAGAAAGAAATGCAATCAATATACGAATGACAGGAGAGGAGGAGAAAATGGAAGGAAAGGAGAAAGATATAAAAAATGAAACAGGTCGAAGAGAAAGGAAATAAGGGAAAATAAAGGAAAATGTCAGTCAATGCGAATTAAAGAAACGCACAAAAGAAAAAGTGGAAAGAGGGAAAGAAGGAAAGAATTTAAAACTGAAATAACTCAATAAGAGGAAAATAACATAATAGAGGAAAAGGAAAAGAAAAAGTATGAAATAAAAGGAAAGAGAATGGAATGGAAAGAGAAAAAAATATAAGACTGAAATCGATCAAGGAGAAAGAGGAAATAAATAAGGAAGAGGAAAAAAGGAAAGAAAAAAGCCAATCAACACGAATTAAAGGAGACGGAAAGAAAATGGAAGGAAGGAAAAGGAAGAATATAAAAGACAAATCAATCAAGCAAAAGAGGAAAATAATAAAATAGAAAAAAAAAGAAAGAAAATAAGCCAATGAATACGAATGAGAGAAAATGAAAAATGAAAAGAAAGTGAAAGGAATGAAAATGAAGAATATAAAAGACAAATCAATCAAGGAAAAGAGGAAAATAATAAAAATAGAAGAAAAAGGAAAGAAAATCAGGCAAACAATAGGAATTAGGAAAAAGGAAATTGAGTGTGGAAGGAAGAAAAGGGAAAACTATTAACCCTGAATATATCAAGGAAAAAAAAGAGAGAAATGTTGTAGAGAAAAAAGGGAAGGAAAATATAGCAATGAATATGAAGAAAGGCAAACGATAGGAATTAGGAAAAAGGAAATTGAGAGTGGAATGAAGGAAAGGGAAAGCTATTAATCCTGAATATGTCAAGGAAAAAGAGGAGAGAAATGTTGTATAGAAAAAAGGAAGGAAAATATAGCAATGAATATGAAGAAAAGAAAAGGAAAGGAAACAAAATCAATAAAAAAGCGTAGCAAGAGAAAATAAATGAAGTAGAGGGGAAAAAAATGGAAAATATAGCAATCAATACGAAATTACGGAGAAGGAAATTAAAGTGGAACGAAGATTAGGGAAGAATGTCTACACTAAAATAAGTCTTAAGAAAAAAAAGGGAAGGAAAATGAAATAGAGAAACCTGAAGATGTCGAGGAATGCAATTAAGAGAGAGAGAGAGAGAGAGAGAGAGAGAGAGAGAGAGAGAGAGAGAGAGAGAGAGAGAGAGAGAGAGAGGAGATGAAAATGGGTGAAAGGAGAAGAGGTGAGTGAAGGAATGAAAAGGTGAAGGGCGTGGATGAAATAGCGAGTGGACGTGAACGCTGAAGTCAGGCGGAAGAGAAATGGCAGAGGAAGGAAGGAAGGAAGGGAGTGAAGAAAAAAAAATGACGAAGTAGCTGAAAAAAAATAAGAACTTGAATCTGAAGTTGGTGGATGAATGAAGATGTGGAGGACGTGGATGAAAGTTGTGAGTGGAACGGGGAAACTGAAGTGAGGCATAGGATAAGTGGCTGAGGAAGAAAGGAAGGAAGAAAGAAAGGAAGGAAGGAAGGAAGAAAGGAAGGAAGGAAGGAAGGGTGGTAGGAAGGAAGGAAGGAAGGAAGAAAGGACGGAAGGAAGGAAGAAAGGACGGAAGGAAGGAAGAAAGGACGGAAGGAAGGAAGAAAGGAAGGAAGGAAGGAAGGAAGGGAGGAAGGAAGGAAGGGACACAACAACATCAAAAGGGAGAAAAGAAAAGAAAACCTCAAAAGAAAGGAAAAGAAAAGAAATAAAGTAAACAAAACAAAATAAGACAAAACAAAACCAAAAAATAAAACAATAA
Organism: Eriocheir sinensis; assembly: GCF_024679095.1. Taxonomy (NCBI): domain Eukaryota; kingdom Metazoa; phylum Arthropoda; class Malacostraca; order Decapoda; family Varunidae; genus Eriocheir; species Eriocheir sinensis. Next base: position 9,909,336 of record NC_066554.1, read on the forward strand.
AATAAAAACATAATAAATGAAGAAATAAATAACCCTTTAACTAATTACCTGTTGGCCTAACGAAAGGGGAGAGAGCTGTTAGACCCCAAAATAAGGGAAGGTAAAGTTTTGGGGAGTAACAACCATCTTAAACACACTGATGACCAAATGAAGAAAAAGGAAGATCACCCTCAAAACACTCCCATATTCCCTTCCTCTCTGTATTCCTCTTTTTATTTTCACATTTGTTACCTTTTTTTATGCCCTTGAACTGACTCCTCTGCTGTAAAAAAAAAAAAAAAAGAAAAAATGCTTGGCTTTAGACGGAAGAAAACTGTTGGTCCAAAGCGTAAAGGGAAAAGCAGATGAAGTTTATGAGCGGGAAAAAAGACGTTACAGGAAATTGATGCAGAATAGGAAGGGAAAGGAATATCACTTGTAACCTCTCTCTCCTTTTCTCTTTATAATGCTTGGCGCTGAAGGAAAGGGAAGAGTTAGACTAAATAGTGAAGGAAAACAAGGAAAATTCTGAGCACAAAAGAAAGACACTTAAGACATACTGATGAAGAATAGAAAGGAAAAGGAATATCACCCGTGAACTTTTTTTTTGTCTCTCAAGAAGAAGAAGAAGAAGAAATGAAGGATGATAGTGGGATAAGGAAGGAAAGAAGGGAAGGAAGGAAGGATGATCGTGAAGGAAGGAATGAAGGAAAGTAGTGAACGGAGGAAGAAAAGGTGGCAGTGAAGGAAGGAAAATGTAAATAATGAGTGAACGAAGGAAGGAAGGTGACAGCGAAGGGATGGAAAATGTTATGTGAAGGAAGGGTGGTAGTGAAGGAAAGAAGAAGAATAGCAGGGAAGGAAGGGCTACATAAAAGAAGGAAGACTGGTATGAAATGAATAAAGGAAGGAAGGAGTGAAGGACGTTAGTGAAGGGATGAAAGAGGCAGGCGGAGGGCGTGGGGCAGGTAAGGCGAGGCAGGTGAGGCGAGGCGGGGAGAGGCGCGGCTGGGCTACAGGAGGTTCGTCTCGGCGGGCCCTCTGTGCAGTGTTGACGCAGGATGAATATTACACGCCTTCACCAGGGGGGGGCGTACACACACTCTCTCTCTCTCTCAATGTGTATGTTTGTATGTGTTTGTGCGTGTCTTTCAACTTCAGTACAGCTAATCTTACTCTTTAAAAAGCTTACTGAGAGAGAGAGAGAGAGAGAGAGAGAGAGAGAGAGAGAGAGAGAGAGAGAGAGAGAGAGAGAGAGAGAGAGACAGACAGACAGACAGACAGACAGACAGACAGACAGACAGACAGACAGACAGACAGACAGACAGACAGAGAGAGAGAGAGAGAGAGAGAGAGAGAGAGAGAGAGAGAGAGAGAGAGAGAGAGAGAGAGAGAGAGAGAGAGAGAGAGATAATGTGGCAAATTTGAAGGTTCGATTGAATGCATTATCGACTTATTGAATCACCTCTGCTGGGCATTCCTCCTCCTCCTCCTCCTCCTCCTCCTCCGGCAAAGAGAGCAATCAGACCTTCCCCTCCTTACCCTCATTTCTTGCCTTCCTCTCTCTCTCTCTCATCGTGGCTTCCTTTCGTCTTTCCCACAATAATTAATCTCCGTTTTCTTCAGGAACTCAATTACGAAGGGGAACCAAGTTATTCTGAGGGACCTCGTGTGTGTGTGTGTGTGTGTGTGTGTGTGTGTGTGTGTGTGTGTGTGTGTAGGAGAGAGAGGTGGGGAAGGAAGAAAAAGGGAGGAAGGAAGGATGGAAAGAAAGAAAGAAAGGAAGGAATGAAGGAAAGGAATTAGAGAAAGAAAGAAAGAAAGGAATACAGAGAATGGAAAAAAAGAAAGAAAGGAAAGAATGGAAAAGAAAGAAAAGGAAAAAAGAATGAAGGAAAGAAAGCAGAAAGGAATGTAAGAGAGAGAGAGAGAGAGAGAGAGAGAGAGAGAGAGAGAGAGAGAGAGAGAGAGCAGTAATATAACGTGACTCTATCGGGGGTCTCCTTGCTGTCGTTGCGGCCTTTATGGCGTGAGGACCTTTGTTGTGTGTGTGTGTGTGTGTGTGTGTGTGTGTGTGTGTGTGTGTGTGTGTGTTGGGTGGTGTTGCGTTGATTGACCTGCTTGTTGTGTGTTTGTGTGTTGGTTTGTTTGTGTTCGGTGGCTGGTGTTGTGTTGATTGATCTGTTTGTGGGTGTTTGTGTTGGTGTGTTGCGTGGGTCGGTCTGTTTGTAGCGTGTGTTTGTGTGTTCGTGCGTTTGTTGTGTTTGTTTACCTGTTTGTTGCGCCACACGGTAGGTCTTCAGGTGTTTTGTTAAGGGGAAAGGTGTGGCTGTTTTGGGCTGTTTCTGTTTTCCATCTCCTTCATTTTTATTGCCAGTTCGTGTGTGTGTGTGTGTGTGTGTGTGTGTGTGTGTGTGTGTGTGTGTGTGTGTGTGTGTGTGTGTGTTGTGCTCTTTTAACTTTTTTACGTTGTGTTGAATTTTGAGTTTATTGTTTTTCTTTTGTATGTTGTATTTCTGCTTGTTTTCTTGCCCTTTATTTTCTTCCTTCGTTTTCTTTTCTATTTCCTCTGCGAACCTATTTCCCTTTTCCTTAGAACTGCAAACCCTTCTATTCCCCATCCCTCTCACTCTTAATGGCTGGTATACTTCATCTTTCCTTTTTCAAGCTCTCTTATATACCCTCTCCCCTTCCAACCTCCATGGCTTATATTCGTTTTCCTATTCCCTCTGCAAACCCATTTTCCTTTTCCTTATAAGTGCAAACTCTTTTATTCCCCATCCCTCTCACTCTTAATGGCTGGTATACTTCATCTTTCCTTTTTCAAGCTCTCTTATATACCCTCTCCCCTTCCTACCCTCCATGGCTACATACGTTTTCCTATTCCCTCTGCAAACCCAATTTCCTTTTCCTTATAAGTGCAAACCCTTCTATTCCCCATCCCTCTCACTCTTAATGGCTGGTGTACTTCATCTCTCCCCTTTTTCAAGCTGTCATACCCTTTTCCTTCCTACCCTCCTGGCTATATACATTTTCCTATTCCCTCTGCAAACCCAATTTCCTTTTCCTTAGAACTGCAAACTCTTTTATTCCCATCCTCTTAATGGCTGGTATATTCATCCTTTTTGAAGCTCTTATATACCCTTCCCTTCCTACCTCCATGGCTGTATACATTTTCCTATTCCCTCTGCAAACCCATTTTCCTTTCCCTTAGAACTGCAAACCCTTTTATTCCCTATGCTCACTCCTAATGGTTGGTATATTTATCTCTCCTTTTTGAAGCTCTCTTATATACCCTCTCCCCTTCCTACCCTCCATGGCTACATACGTTTTCCTATTCCCTCTGCAAACCCAATTTCCTTTTCCTTATAAGTGCAAACCCTTCTATTCCCCTTCCAACCTCCATGGCTTATATTCGTTTTCCTATTCCCTCTGCAAACCCATTTTCCTTTTCCTTATAAGTGCAAACTCTTTTATTCCCCATCCCTCTCACTCTTAATGGCTGGTATACTTCATCTCTCTCCTTTTTCAAGCTCTCTTATATACCTCTCCCTTCCTACCATCCATGGCTACATTCGTTTTCCTATTCCCTCTGCAAACCCAATTTCCTTTTCCTTATAAGTGCAAACCCTTCTATTCCCCATCCCTCTCACTCTTAATGGCTGGTGTACTTCATCTCTCCCCTTTTTCAAGCTTTCGTATACCCTTTCCCCTTCCTACCCTCCTGGCGATTTACATTGTCCTATTCCTCTGCAAACCCAATTTTTCCTTAGAACTGCAAACTTTTATTCCCCATCCCTCTAATGGCTGGTATACTTCATCTTTCCTTTTGTTTCTTTATACCCTTCCCTTCCTACCCTCCATGGCTGTATACATTTTCCTATTCCCTCTGCAAACCCATTTTCCTTTCCCTTAGAACTGCAAACCCTTTTATTCCCTATGCCTCTCACTCCTAATGGCTGGTATACTTCATCTCTCTCCTTTTTGAAGCTCTCTTATATACCCTCTCCCCTTCCTACCCTCCATGGCTACATACGTTTTCCTATTCCCTCTGCAAACCCAATTTCCTTTTCCTTATAAGTGCAAACCCTTCTATTCCCCTTCCAACCTCCATGGCTTATATTCGTTTTCCTATTCCCTCTGCAAACCCATTTTCCTTTTCCTTATAAGTGCAAACTCTTTTATTCCCCATCCCTCTCACTCTTAATGGCTGGTATACTTCATCTTTCCTTTTTCAAGCTCTCTTATATACCCTCTCCCCTTCCTACCCTCCATGGCTACATACGTTTTCCTATTCCCTCTGCAAACCCAATTTCCTTTTCCTTATAAGTGCAAACCCTTCTATTCCCCATCCCTCTCACTCTTAATGGCTGGTGTACTTCATCTCTCCCCTTTTTCAAGCTTTCGTATACCCTTTCCCCTTCCTACCCTCCTGGCTATATACATTTTCCTATTCCCTCTGCAAACCCAATTTCCTTTTCCTTAGAACTGCAAACTCTTTTATTCCCCATCCCTCTTAATGGCTGGTATACTTCATCTTTCCTTTTTGAAGCTCTCTTATATACCCTCTCCCCTTCCTACCCTCCATGGCTGTATACATTTTCCTATTCCCTCTGCAAACCCATTTTCCTTTCCCTTAGAACTGCAAACCCTTTTATTCCCTATGCCTCTCACTCCTAATGGCTGGTATACTTCATCTCTCTCCTTTTTGAAGCTCTCTTATATACCCTCTCCCCTTCCTACCCTCCATGGCTACATACGTTTTCCTATTCCCTCTGCAAACCCAATTTCCTTTTCCTTATAAGTGCAAACCCTTCTATTCCCCATCCCTCTCACTCTTAATGGCTGGTGTACTTCATCTCTCCCCTTTTTCAAGCTTTCGTATACCCTTTCCCCTTCCTACCCTCCTGGCTATATACATTTTCCTATTCCCTCTGCAAACCCAATTTCCTTTTCCTTAGAACTGCAAACTCTTTTATTCCCCATCCCTCTTAATGGCTGGTATACTTCATCTTTCCTTTTTGAAGCTCTCTTATATACCCTCTCCCCTTCCTACCCTCCATGGCTGTATACATTTTCCTATTCCCTCTGCAAACCCAATTTCCTTTCCCTTAGAACTGCAAACTCTTTTATTCCCTATGCCTCTCACTCTTAATGGCTGGTATACTTCATCTCTCTCCTTTTTGAAGCTCTCTTATATACCCTCTCCCCTCTCTACCCTCCATGGCTATATACGTTTTCCTATTCCCTCTGCAAACCCAATTTCCTTTCCCTTAGAACTGCAAACTCTTTTATTCCCTATGCCTCTCACTCTTAATGGCTGGTATACTTCATCTTTCCTTTTTCAAGCTCTCTTATATACCCTTTCCCCTCTCTACCCTCCATGGCTATATACGTTTTCCTATTACCTCTGCAAACCCAATTTCCTTTTCCTTATAAGTGCAAACCCTTTTATTCCTCATCCCTCTCACTCTTAATGGCTTGTATATTTTATCTCTCCCCTTTTTCAAGCTTTCGTATACCCTCTCCCCTCCCTTCCTCCCTTCACTCCCTGTAAATCTCATCCCTTTCTCGCCTGCCCGTTTCCTGTCTATTTCCCGTCCTTCCCCTCCTCCGCTGTCTATACTTCATCCCTTTCCTCCTTTTTCCAAGCCTTCTAATCATCTCCCCTTTCTTTTTTTTTTGCTCTGTCCCTTTCATCCCTTCCTTACCTGTCAATTCGCTGTCTGTTCCCTTTTCCTTTCCTTCTCCAAGCCTTCTAATCATGTCCCCCACCCACCCCCTTTTTTTTTTTTTTTTGCTCTGTCCCATTCATCCCTTCCTTACCCGTCAATTATCTGTCTGTTCCCTATTCCCTTTCCTTCTCCATGCCCTATTCACGCTATCCCGTCTTCACCTGTCTATTCCCTGTCTATTGCCCGTCTATACCTCATCCTTTCCTCACCCGTCCATTCCCTGTCTATTCTTTGCCCCTTTCCTCCTCCATGTACTATTCACGCTATCCCTTCCTCACCTGTCTATTCCCTGTCTATTCCCCACCTTCCACGCCCTGTATGACCCCCCCCTCCCTCCCCTACCCACCTGTCCAAGTCCCGCCAGGTGTTTTGACATGTGTTTCCCTCCACAGGTGAGCGGCGGCTGAGGGTGTCACGCGCTGGGCTTACCTGGCGAGTGTCGGATTTCATTGATTAACACCGAGCTGTCCAGGTGAGGCGTGGTGAGGAGGAGGCCGAGTGATTAGGTGTGTGAGAGAGAGAGAGAGAGAGAGAGAGAGAGAGAGAGAGAGAGAGAGAGAGAGAGAGAGAGAGAGAGAGAGAGAGAGAGAGAGAGAGAGAGAGAGAGAGAGAGAGAGCAATGAATGAATGAATGAAGGAGGGAAGGAAGGAAAGAAGAAAGAAAGAAAGAAAGAAAGAGAAGGAAGGAAGGAAGGAAGAAAGAAAGAAAGAAAGAAAGAAAGAAAGAAAGAAAGAAAGAAAGAAAGAAAGAAAGAAAGAAAGAAAGGAAGGAAGGAAGGAAGGAAAGAAGAAAGAAAGAAAGAAAGTATAAAAAAATGGAAGTAACAAAATAAAGAAAAAAAATTAGACAGCATAAATAACGGAAATAAAGGACGAGAGAGAGAGAGAGAGAGAGAGAGAGAGAGAGAGAGAGAGAGAATAAAAAAAAACCCACCCCATGTCTCCAGCGACGCCTTCTGACCCGACAGTGAGTTATGATATATTTTTGTTGTCCTTCCTCTGATTTATTCCTCTCTCTCTCTCTCTCTCCTCTATTTCATCAGTTTCTCTATATAATGTCTTTTCCAATATTCCTTTTATGTTTGTATTTTTGTTCCCTCACTATTTCTTTTGAACACACACACACACACACACACACACACACACACACACACTCCGCCGCGGGCCATTAATCTTGCTAGCACATCTTACGCCAAAGCCTTTAATCCTCGCCTCTGCTCCTCACCTTTCCTCTGTGTCACCGCCGCTGTAGCACACACACACACACACACACACACACACGTCATCACTTGCGCCTATCTCTCCTCCCGTCTCTCTCGTGTTTGCCCTTATTGTATGCAGCCGAGTGTGTGTGTGTCTCTTTCTGTCTCTGTGTAGCTTGTCTGTCTCCGTGTCATGGCCTACCCACTGCTGCGTTGCGCTTTCTCCTCTCTCCATTGTGTTATTGTATGTCTTTTAACCGGGTAGCTGCGGGGATCATGTTTCTTTATTAAAGGCCCCTCTTAGCGAATATTGAGAAAAAACATCACTCAAGCACTTCTCCACCGCCCTTCTCAGTGTCCCTGTCCGCCACTCCCGTCACCTTCCTTTCTCTGATCCATTTCCCTGTTCCTCACGCGCCAACTCCTCCGTATTTGGTCTGTTATGTCCGTACTCTGCTTCTCCACCGCCCTCTCAGTGTCCATGTCCGCCACTCCCGTCACTTTCTCTCTGATCCATTTCCCTGTTCCTCACGCGCCAACTCCTCCGTATTTGGTCTGTTATGTCCGTACTCTGCTTCTCCACCAGTGTCCCTGTCCGCCACTCCCGTCACTTTCCTCTCTGATCCATTTTCCTGTTCCTCACGCGCCAACTCCTCCGTATTTGGTCTGTTATGTCCGTACTCTGCTTCTCCACCGCCCTCTCAGTGTCCATGTCCACCACTCCTGTCACTTTCCCCTCTCTGACTCATTTTCCCTGTCCCTTCCGCCTCGTCTACACTGTCGCTGATCCGTTCTCTCCGTACTCTGCTTTCCCAACACCCTCCGCCCTGTCCCCCTGTGCCTGTCCCCTTCCGCTCACGTATAATCCCTTCCTTCCCTCCCCGGTGCCTCCCGTTCCTGCCCCTTCCCCCTCATCCCCCCTCTATCCCCCTGAGCCTGAATAATGTCCAGCCATCCAACACCGTCACCCCACTGGAGTCTGTGGGAGGCCGTCACCAGCACCTCCCTCCTTCGTCCCCTGCGTGTGTGTGTGTGTGTGTGTGTGTGTGTGTGTGTGTGTGTGTTTAACAGCTACGGAGACAGTTCAAGGGCGTAAAGAAAAATATAAAAAAAAGCCCGCTACTTACTGCTCCTGAATAGAGGTCAAAGGAGTCTCCAAAAAGAGGTGTGTGTGTGTGTGTGTGTGTGTGTGTGTGTGTGTGTGTGTGTGTGTGTGTGTGTGTGTGTCCCTACCTATTTGCATTTTCCAGGGATTTAGTTTGTAACGACTCATATTTTATCTTATTTTATCATAGGGCTCCTCAAACTTATACTACTTTAAGAACACGATTTTATTTGGTCATCATCATCATCATCATCATCATCATCATCATGTCTCCGTGTGTGAGTCCGAGTACTCCATCCTGCTCCGGTAAAGGCTCTGTGTAATTTCATCTCTCCATCTGGTCCTCTCTGCCCTGACTCACAATCTCTGGGTCACCACACGATTACTTTGATTGTCGAGCTGTTATCACTTTTGCGCGTAATATAACCTGTCAAAGTCCATTTCTTATTTGTCACTAGAATATCTATAACCTTTGTCTGGTCCCAAATCCATGATGCCCGCTTCCTATCTCTCCAAATTCAACAACGAAGAAAAATTAATCAAACAGGATAAATAATAATTAGCCCTTATATATAAAACTAATGTATGCCAGTAGACGTATAGTGAACCAATTTCTCCTTAAAATAAAATAAAATTGAACTGGATGAATAAGAGAAAAATGAAAGAAAAATCGTAAATAAAATGAAAGCGGCGGAGGAATTAAACCAACCGGAGATCGCTTTTATGGCGCTGCGGGTGAGCCGGGCGAGGCGAGACAAGGTTGGTATTGTCAGAAGGTCCCGCCCCTCACACCAACTATTTCCAAAGGCCAAAAAGGAGGTTAATCGAGTTCTAATGAGTGTTCTTTTAGGTTCACGGTACAGAAGAAGGCTCAGACTACCACCAGGGTCATAAAACTACCCCTGGAAATGCCCTAAACTCCCAGGAAAGACTAGTTAATTACATGTTTTTGGGCGCAGAAATGTTTAAAAATATGGCCCTACGCTCCTTTGAAGACTGCCCGCTCGCTGCTGAATGTACACACACACACACACACACACACACACACACATACACACAGAGATCACTTTGGTTTGGGGTCTCTTGTGTTCATTATTACCACATACCAAGATCTTATACACCACCACCACCACCACTCCTACCACCACCACCACCACCATCACCACCACCACCCTCGCCATCACCACCACCACCCTCGCCATCACCACCACCACCACCATCCCCACCATTTTCACCACCACCACTACCACCACCCCTCG
>NC_066554.1:9923615-9941115 GCF_024679095.1 Eriocheir sinensis
ACATTGCATGGAAGAGGAGGAGGAGGAGGAAGACAAAAGAAGAAAAAAACCAGAGGAGGGTATATTGAAGGAGGAGGAGGAGGAGGTTATAGTAAAAGAGGAGACAGAGGGAGAAAACAAAAGAGGAAAAGGAGGAAACAGTGGTAGGAAGAGAGGAGGAGGAGGAGGAGGAGGAGGAGGAGGAGGAGGAGGAGGAAGAAGGCACCTCGTCCGCTCATGGGTAATCTATTTTCAACCCTTCCACTCGATCTGTGTGTGTGTGTGTGTGTGTGTGTGTGTGTGTGTGTGTGTGTGTGTGTGTGTGTGTGTGTGTGTAAGGATAGGTGAAGGGAGGAGGTGGAAGACGGAGGGAGGGGGGTGGAGGAAGAGAAGAGGAAAGGTGGAGGAGGAAGGGAAGGAAGAGAAGATGGAGAGTAAAAAGAAAGTTTGTTGAAGACTTTTGTTTGGATCGACCTTGAATGAATGACAGCAATGACACGGGTTAGGGAGGAGGAGGAGGAGGAGGAGGAGGAGGAGGAGGAGGAGGAGGAGGAGGAGGAGGAGGAAGAAGATAAGGGTGAGATGGAAGAAAAGTTGAGTTTAATGTGAAAGAAAACGGTTGATGAACATAGGAAGAAAATACGGAAATAAGGAGTTGTCAAAGGAGATGAATTCGAAGGAAGAAAATATGGAGTAGAAAAGAGATGAAGGAAGTAACGGAGGATGAAAGTAAGGATAGAAGATGAATTCGAAGGAAGAAAATATGGAGTAGAAAAGAGATGAAGGAAGTAATGGAGGATTAAAGTAAGGAGAATAGAAAATGGGTGAATTGAGCACTGACATAAGAAAATAAGGGAGGAAAGGAGGAAGGGAGAGTGAAAGAAGGGAAAGAAGGGAGGAAGGATGGGTGGATGAGTATGAGTAAAGGGAAATAAGTATATAGATGAAAAAAAAAGTTAATAATGAAGGGAGGTAGAGAGGGAAAAAAAAGAGAGGAGATGAAGTACTGGATTAAGAAGGGGAGGAAGGAAGATGTGAAGGATAATGAAGGAAGAAACAAAGTAATGAAGGAGTGTGAAAGAAGGGAATGAAGGAGATGAAAGAAGAAAGAAAGGAAGAAAGGGTGATCGTGAAAGAAGAGAAAGAAAGAAGTATTGGAGGAAGAAAATGAGGAAGGAAGGAAGGAAGTGTGAAGGAAGGGAATGAAGGAGATGAAAGAAGAAAGAAAAGAAGGAAAAAAAGCGTGAAAGAAGAGAAAGAAAGAAGTATTGAAGTAAGAAAATGAGGAAGGAAGGAAGGAAGTGTGAAGGAAGGGAATGAAGGAGATGAAAGAAGAAAGAAAAGAAGGAAAAAAAGCGTGAAAGAAGAGAAAGAAAGAAGTATTGAAGTAAGAAAGTGAGGAAGGAAGGAAGGAAGTGTGAAGGAAGGGAATGAAGGAGATGAAAGAAGAAAGAAAAGAAGGAAAAAAAACGTGAAAGAAGAGAAAGAAAGAAGTATTGAAGTAAGAAAGTGAGGAAGGAAGGAAGGAAGTGTGAAGGAATGGAATGAAGGAGATGAAAGAAGAAAGAAAAGAAGGAAAAAAAACGTGAAAGAAGAGAAAGAAAGAAGTATTGAAGTAAGGAAGTGAGGAAGGAAGGAAGGAAGGAAGGAAGAGAGGAAGAAGATGTGAAAGAAGAAGGAAGGAAGGAAGAAGGTCGTTGCCGGAGATGACCTTGTGGAAGAGACGGTCGTTCCCCTCGCCGGCTGCAACCTCCTCCTCCTCCTCCTTCTCCTCCTCCTCCTCCTCCTCCTCCTCCTGGTCCCGTCTTCACCTCCACACTTGTTACCTGCTTCACCCACCTGTGCTCTCTCTCTCTCTCTCTCTCTCTCTCTCTCTCTCTCGCTCTCAATCAAATTAATATACACGTCTTCAAAATTAAATAGTTCACATTTTTCTTTTAAGTGAGTCATCCAGTCCGTGTTAAGCGTGGTCAGGGAAGCTTTGAATGTCTTGAATGTGTTGTTCCGTGTCCTTACGTGTTAAACTGTCCGTGTCGGTGTTATGTCAGCCGGGTGTGGAGATGGAGGAGGGGGAGATGGCTTAGATGGAGGAGGGGGAGATGGCTTGGTGCGTCTTGACTTATGTACTTAACCTGGCTTCGGATTGTCAACATTTCGAGTCTCACCAACTCACCTATGTTAAGGCTTTGTAGAGGTTGTGTGCCTTTTCATGGGTAGTTTGACGAGGCTTTTGCACCATTGGGGGGAGGATGAGGGCGGCGGGACTTTTGTACGTACCTGGCCCCATTCTTAAATATTTCGAGGTTCATCAAACAAGCCATGATAAAGCTTTTGTATAAGTTGTGGGCCTCTCCATGGGTAGTTTTATGAGCCTAGTGATGATAGTTCGATGCACCACGGAGAGGAATTGAGGGTATGTCTTGATTTTTTGTAGGTATACCTGATTAGGTTAGGTTTGTTAAGTTATTCTCAACTGAAGATTAATGATAAGCTGCAGCACTATTTAAGTTAGGCTACGATAGGTTGCTTGGGTTAGGTTAGGTAAGGTAAAGCTAGATTAGGTTAGGTTAGGTTAGATAAGGTTAAGTTAGATTAGGTAAGGTTAAGTTAGATTAGGCTAGGTTAGGTTAGGTTAGGTAAGGTTAAGTTAGATTAGGTTAGGTTGGGTTAGGTTAGGTAAGGTTAAGTTAGATTAGATTATGTTATGTTATGTTAGGTAAGGTTAAGTTAGATTAGGTTAGGTTAGGTTGGGTTAGGTTAGGCAAGGTTAAGTTAGATTAGATTAGGTTAGGTAAGGTTAAGGTAGATTAGGTTAGGTTAGGTTGGGTTAGGTTAGGTAAGGTTAAGTTAGATTAGGTTAGGTTAGGTTAGTCAACTTGAAATTATTGATAAACTTTCGCATTGTTTGTCAGGTCATTCATACCTGTCGGCCAGTGTTGTCAAGTGTGTTACAGGTGTTCTCCGCCGCGAGTGTTGCGCGCTGCGGTCACCTCGGGGCCGCCAGCCAAGCCTTGCCAGCCACACCCAGGCGCTGGCCGGCCCGATGATCTTTCCTTCAAGGCTGCCGTGTTTCACTTCCAGTCTCGCCGTGTGTTGCAGTGTTTAGCAACTGTTACTTGATAAAGGGTCGTGGATATTCCAAGTTTTCTCTCATTCTGTGTGTGTGTGTGTGTGTGTGTGTGTGTGTGTGTGTGTGACATTAGTTGGAGTTCAGAATGTTTGATATTTTGCAAGAGTATTATTTCATGTAATCCTTTTCCTTTACCTTTTCTTTCTCTCCTTATATATAATTTTTAATGTTAAGTCGGAAAGACGCCTCTGAGGTGGTGGATACATATCATTTTTTTTGTATTGTTCACTCGACCCGACTCGTGAAATCGATGCCATCAGATATACACTTCATCCAAGCCGTCCGATCTTATCTCTCCGAGGCCTGTACGAATATAGGTATACAGCTGGCGCCCGGCGGACTGTGAAGCGATTGCAATACGGCATACCATAAAAAACAGGTGTTGGACCCCCCTGCCGTTGGATGGCTTACGGGCGGGGACAAGAACCTTTGAGTCGTATTTTAAAACATTTCGTCGCCCAAGTTCACATATTTGCCATGGCTTTCGCAGGAGTTTTGGGCATTTCCAGTAGTAGTTTTATGACCTTGGTGGTAGGTTGGCCCTTCCTCTGTACCGTGAACCTAAAGAAACACTCATTGGAACCTGATTGACCCCCTCTTTGACCTTTAGAATTAGTTGATGTTAGAACTGAAAGCGTCTTATAATGCCGACCTTTACCTGACCAGGGTTTACCGGGCCGCGATCCACCTGTTGTCTTCACCTGTCCCGTCCCCTGGTGGCCGGTGACAGCACCACCCTGGGGGCAGCACCACCCTGGGGGCAGCACCACCCTGGGGACAGCCATCGCTCATTGTCACTCACACGCCACGGACAAGATAAAGAGCAGACACTTAAAAGGAAAATGACGTACCGGGCTGATGACGGACGGTTAATTGACGCGTCGGGGCGGAGTCATTCCCTCCCCACCTGGCGCACACCTGGATTGGGTTAACGGCAGGCGCTCAAGGCCAACACCTGGACACCGGTCACGCGTCGCTCCGGGCCCAACAGGTGTCCGTGCGTACCCTCTGGACAGGTGTTTGAGCCAGGCGTATGGCGTGTTATACATGTGTGTGTGTGTGTGTGTGTGTGTGTGTGTGTGTGTGTGTGTGTCTGGATTTTTTACGTGTGTGTTATCAGTTGTCTAACACACACACACACACACACACACACACACAGGTAAGCAATCAGTCACTGTCTACGTTTTCGCCACCTGCACCTTCTTAAGCCATCCATCCATCCTCGCCGCTCCTCAGCGCCACACAACTATTATAAACCATCCATCAACGTCATCCTTTTCACGCCATATACGCGCCTTCCCTGATTAACTCGCCTCCTGCCCTCGCTCCGTCACGCACCAACGCTCACTCCCACACCTTCGTCGTGTCCGCCAGCTATATGTATTCTTCTGGACTCCCTTGACTACCACCGACCCAGCGTTACCACAGCGTCGTACTTGTCATATCGTATTTGCCGGTTTCAGACTCAAAACTGTCGAACCCACGCTACTAACGATATTTATTTATAGTCATTGTTAACCCCTTGGATGTGGATTTCCTACAAGAAGACATCACCAAGCTACAGGGGTGGAGTAAAAAGTGGTTGCCACAGTTCAATGAAGAAAAATGTATAGTCCTGCACCACATACCAATACCACATGGGAAACGCTCCACTATCCACCACAGAGGCAGAGAAAGACCTGGGACTGTATGTTACCAGGCTATCAGTGAAAGCCAAATCCGTGCCAATCGCAGCGGAGGGGTTAAAGTCTTTAATTATTTATGTAACCTTAAAATACAACGTTCTTTATGGGATAATTGGTAGCGCTGACGCCGACCCTGCTGCCTCCTATAGACAGCGTTTCCTACATCCTCCGCACACCAGTAGTTCCCAGCCGGCGGGTAACGGAGCGCCGGGGATAAAGGTGTTGATGATCAGTCACTTAGAATTCAGACAAACGGCAGGGGCTTCGTGGTACAGTGGTTAGCACACTCGGCTCACAACCGAGAGAGCCCGGGTTCGATTCCCGGGCGGAGTGGAAAAATTTGAGCGGGTTTTCCGATACCCTACGCCCCTGTCCACCCAGCAGTGAATGGGTACCAGGTATTAAGTGGGGGATCTGTTGCCTTCTCATATAATTCCTTCCCCTTCTGTCTCTCTCCGGCATATGACCACAGATGTTGCGGCGAGTAAACGAAACTTTCCAAACTTTTCCAGACAAACGGCTTTAAATTGCATAATGCGTAGACTATGGAAATATGAAATATGATATACAATTTGAGTTTGCCTTACTTGTGGAACGAACAATAAAAGCTTGTTGAATAAAATGACAAGGATTAAATATTTTAAATTCAAATTTTGTCCGAGGCGTCCGTGTGCGTCACCGGGCCAGCAGGCGGCTACGTCGGTGACATGTCATCACTTAAATGGTCGAGACTTTTTTTTGTGAGCCTAAGCTATTTATGATAAACTTCCTCTGCAGTATGTACGTTTTGAGGTCTGGGCTAACAGGCTCGAGGAGATATGAAAGAAATGAAAGGGAAGGAAAAAGCCCAGAGAAAGACCAGAGAAAAAAAAGCAAAACAAAAATGAAAGAAATGTAAAGAGCCCAGGGAAAGACCAAAGAAGAAGAGGATGATAAACTAATGAAAAGAAAAATGTCCAAAGAAAAAAAAACCCAGAAAAGAAGAGGAAAATAAAATAAATAAAAGGAAGGAATATTACACAAGAAAAAGAGAAAATAAACAAGAAAGGAAAACTAAATGAATAATGAACTGGGAAAAAAAACCGGACCTCCGCTCCATACCTCTGCACCAGGTTATTTCAAGTACAGGTGAACCCCCCCCCGCCCTGGGCCGCCAATACTTCACACACAGGTAGCACAACCCCAGATGCTTCAAACGCTCAACTTTTACTATCCTGTCAAGAAGCATCAAAATGGAACGTAAGGGGAAGGTTGAAATGGTATTGGGCGGCAGTGAGAAAAATTTAACCCGTCCGCTGCGATTGGCACGGATTTCGCCTTCACTGGTAGCCTGGTAACATACACTCCCAGGTCTTTCTCTGCCTCTGTGGTGGATAGTGGAGTGTTTCCCATGTGGTATTGGTATGCTGGATATCCCTTCACTGGTAGCCTGGTAACATACACTCCCAGGTCTTTCTGTGCCGTTGTGGTGGATAGTGGAGTGTTTCCCATGTGGTATTGGTGTGCTGGATATCCCTTCACTGGTAGCCTGGTAACACATACACTCCCAGGTCTTTCTCTGCCTCTGTGGTGGATAGTGGAGTGTTTTCCATGTGGTATTGGCATGCTGGATATCCCTTCACTGATAGCCAAGTAACATATGCTCCCAGGTCTTTCTCTGCCTCTGTGGTGGATAGTGGAGTGTTTCCCATGTGGTATTGGTATGCTGGATATCCCTTCACTGGTAGCCTGGTAACACTTACACTCCCAGGTTCTTCTCTGCCTCTGTGGTGGATAGTGGAGTGTTTCCCATGTGGTATTGGTGTGCTGGATATCCCTTCACTGGTAGCCTGGTAACACATACACTCCCAGGTCTTTCTCTGCCTCTGTGGTGGATAGTGGAGTGTTTCCCATGTGGTATTGGTATGCTGGATATCCCTTCACTGGTAGCCTGGTAACACTTACACTCCCAGGTCTTTCTCTGCCGTTGTGGTGGATAGTGGAGTGTTTCCCATGTGGTATTGGTGTGCTGGATATCCCCTCTCAAGATGCATGACCTCACATTTTTCTTCACTAAACTGGAGCAGCCACTTTTTGTTCCATTCCCGTAGCTTGGTGATGTCTTCTGGTAGGAAATCCGCAGTCAGGGGGTTAAAGAACACTCCCGCTACCACCACCACCACCACCACCCAGCTGTCATATTTTTCCTTTAACGACTCGACTTCCATCATCCGTCCTCCACCCAGCACCACTCCGTCATTGTTTTTCATTTCAACGCCCGGGGCAGCCAACTAAACACATTTTTAAACTAAATTCCTTCCCTTCTCCAGCCTGCTCCTCCTCCTCCTCCATCACTGTCTTAATCTTAATCTTAACACGTGTGCTTTCCTTAACTAGCGCCCTTCCAAATTCCAACACTAAACTAACCTAACCTAACCTAACCTTCCTCTCCTTCGTTAACCAGCCCCCTTCCAAGTTCCAACCCTTCCTCTCCTTCCTTAACCAGCGTCCTTCCAAGTTCCAAGCCTTCCTCTCCTTCCCCTTTTCCCTCTTCCACGCTCGTTAAGAAAAAGTGTTGAGTGGTGCGGCCCGTCCTTCACGAGGGCTGTGTGTAGCGCTCCTTGGAACTCCTCGTTTTGTTTGTCTTGAGGCTGAAGGGCTGTTGACTAGCTGGGAAGGTGTGTGTGTGTGTGTGTGTGTGTGTGTGTGTGTGTGTGTGTGTGTGTGTGTGTGTGTGTCACTAACAAGCCCACCGCACGTCTACTCTTGTCACCACTCTCCACACACACACACACACACACACACACACACACACACACACACACACACACACACTTACACACACTTACACATCCTCGTCAGCACCTCAGAATGTGGGTGTAGTTGAAGTCCTCCTCCTCCTCCTCCTCCTCCTCCTCCTCCTCCTCCTCCTCCTCCTTCTCCTTCTCCTCCTCCTCCTCCTCCTGCTGCTGTTGTTGCTGTTGCAGGATTAGAAGTGAAATTTTCGGACCACAAGATATTTTTTTTTTTTAACGTCTTAGTTTTATTTTTCAAGCTGCCACTCTCCCCCCTCCCCGCTCCCCCTCTTACCCCTGCCCCCCCTCCCCCCCCTTTCTCCCCCCCCCTCACACCTGCACCACCTGCCACCTGGGAACGGATAAACTTGTCCTCCACGTCACCCTCTTGTGCTCCTCTGCTCTCTCTCTCTCTCTCTCTCTCTCTCTCTCTCTCTCTCTCTCTATCTATCTATCTATCTATCTATCTATATCTATCTATCTATCTATAAAACACGCCCCGCAAAATATAGTGACAAATCCTTCACACCGTTTTTTCTGTCTTTTTTTCTGTGTAACGTTTTATTATATACGTTGCGCCAAGTAAAAAAAAGAAATAGTGCTCCTTGAAAAAGATATCCAAGAAAAAAGAATTACACCTTCGCCCGAAAACAAATTAAGAAGTAATATATAGTTCAGAGTAGTTTCTTTTTATATGTATAAGAGGGAGGTGTTTCCAGGAAGGGGTCTTTAAGCAGAACTTCTCCTTCGCTGTGAGTCTTGTTATCGAAATGGGAATTAAGGAGAAATGAAACGAAGGGAAAATGTGTAGTGTGAGAGTTACAAGACCGAACAAGTGGAAGAGAAAAGAAACTAAAGAACATATATAAGAACATAAGAACATAGGAACGTAAGGAGTCTGCAAGAGGCCGGTGGAAACAAGAAGCCCAGAGAAAGACCGGAGAAGGAGAGGTGGGAAATAAATGAAAGAGAAGGAAAACCAAGGAATAGGAAGATAAAAAAAATGGAAGGGAAGAATCCAGAGAATGACCAGAGAAAAAGAAAAGCAAAAATGAAAGGAAGGAAGAGAAAGACCAATGAAGGAGAGGAAATTAAGTAAATGGAAAGGAAAGAGTCCAGAGAAAGACCAGAAAAGGAGGAAGAGAAAATAAATGAATGCAGGAAAATGCCCAAAGGAAAACTAGACGAGATATGGAAGAAATGAAAGGGAAGGAAAAAGCCCAGAGAAAGACCAAAGAAAAAAAAAGAAAGAAGGAAAGAACATAGAGGGAAACCAAAGAAGAAAAGGAAGATAAACTAATGAGAAGGAAAGAGTCCAAAGAAAGACCAAAAAAGAGGAGGAAGAGAAAATAGATAAAAGGAAAGGAAAAAACACCAAAGGAAGATTACATGAGAGGAAGAGAAAATAAACAAGAAAGGAAAACCAGAGAAAGAGAAGAACAGAAAAGAGATTGATTGAAGTGAAAGAATAAGGCCAAAAGGAAGGCCGCAGAAGAAGAGAAAGAGAAAAGAATTT
This sequence comes from Eriocheir sinensis, assembly GCF_024679095.1. Lineage (NCBI taxonomy): Eukaryota > Metazoa > Arthropoda > Malacostraca > Decapoda > Varunidae > Eriocheir > Eriocheir sinensis. The sequence continues at coordinate 9,932,700 of NC_066554.1, forward strand.
AAAAGTGAAAATGAAAGATATAAAAGCGAAAGAAAATGTACGGAGAAACGCCGCAGAATTAAAAAAAAAAAAAAAATCTTACAGAAGGACAAAGAAAGGACAAGACCGAGAAAGAAGAGATATAGAAGTGACGGGAAGGAGACAAAGTGAATGAAAGACTAAAGACGAGAAACAGAAAGACAAAATCATAGAAAATAGAAATGAAGAAATGACAGAAAAGAACAGAGGAAAGCCGGATAAGAAGATAAAGAGAGACAGAAATAAAGAATGAAAATATAAGAAGAAATAAATGAAAGAAAAGAAAATAAATAACTGGGACCAAAGCCGGATGAGAAGATGAAGGCAGAATCAAAGAAAAAAATAGAAAAAGAATGACAGAAAAGGAAATAAAGCTGAGAAGGAGAAAGGAAGAAAGAGAAATGACAGGAAGGAAAAAAACAGAAGAAAGGCGGATAAGAAAAGAAACAAATATAGAAAGAAAGAAGAAAAACAAGGAAAACGAGGGAAAGGAAAAAGCCACGACGAAGACAAGGAAAGTAAAAGCGGAAGAAAATGAAAATAGAAAGGAAAAACTATACAAACAAAAATAGGAGAAGAAAAGTACAAAAAAATAAAATAAATGACAAGAAAGAAAGGTTGTGAAGAGAGAAAAAACAAAGAGGAAGGAAAATAGAGAAAGGCTGAATCAGAAAAAAAAGTAGAAGGAAGAGATGACAGGAAAAGAAATGAGAGGAAAGCGAGAGAAGAAGAGAAAAAGAAAGACATAATTAGAGAAAAATAGAAAGAAGGGAGAAATGACAAGAGAGAAAGTAAAAGCTGAGAGAGAGAGAGAGAGAGAGAGAGAGAGAGAGAGAGAGAGAGAGAAATTACAGGAAAGGAAAAAACTGAAAAAAAGAAAAATAGTCAGAATTAAAGAAAAAAGGAAAGAAAATAAGAAAGCTGATAGAGGAAAAAGGAAACGCTGAATTATAGAAAAAAAAAGTAGAAGGAAGAAATGATAGAAAAAAATGAGAGAAAGGCGAGAGAATAGAGGAAAAGAAAGAAGGAAGAATTATAAAGAAAAACAGAAGGCAGATATGAAAGAAATGAAGGAAAATAAACATAGGAAAGCCGCATGAGATCAGAAAAAGTCAATTATAGAAAAAAATGAAGAAATGTCAGGAAAATAAAAGTGAAGGAAAAGAGAAAGAGAAAGGAAGAACTAAAGAAACATAAATAGAAAGAAAGGAGAAACGAAGACACGAATGGAAGGAGGCAGAAGCAACAAGAGAAAGCTGAGAGGACAGGGGGAGAAAAGAAAGGAAAAGAAAAGAAAAGAAAAGAAAAGAAAACGAGGGGAAGGAAAAAGCCACGAGGAAGGGGCGGCCATTCCAGGAGCTACACCTTTGATGGTCCACCTTCCCGCCAGTGCACCTGTGGGACTCACCTGGGGGGGAGGGGGGGGGTAAAGAGGTGTGTGGGCAGGTGATCCCCGTGAGATAGTGTACATTATAGTCTACAGGTGTGTGGAGGAGGTCCCTTTACCTGTCTGTGTGTGTGTGTGTGTGTGTGTGTGTGTGTGTGTGTGTGTGTGTGTGTGTGTGTGTGTGTGTTCTTGTTCTTGTTCATGTTTTCTTCTTGTTCTTGCTCTTGTTCTTTATTCCTGATATTGTTTTCTTTTTTCTTTTTCTCTTTTCATTTTTTCTTGCATTTCTTTTCCACATTTCTTTTTTCCATATTTATTGATTTCTCTCTCTCTCTCTCTCTCTCTCTCTCTCTCTCTCTCTCTCTCTCTCTCTCTCTCTCTCTCTCTCTCTCTCTCTCTCTCTCGGCCAAGGAGGAGACACACGGCGCCATATAAGTGTAACGTGATGCCTTCTCTTCCTTCTCTCTGTCTCTCTCTCTCTCTCTCTCTCTCTCTCTCTCTCTCTCTCTAAGCAGGTAGCCTCGTTAAAAGCCAGTGCGGTTTATGTTACCTGTTCATCCGTGCTTCCTCCTCCTCCTCCTCCTCCTCCTCCTCCTCCTCCTCCTCTTGCTCCTCGTCCTCCTCGTCTTGGTCCTCCTCTCCTCCTTATCTTCCTCCTCCTCTTATGTATTTTCCTCCTCTTCCTCCTCCTCTTTCATGTCATCATCAATATTATCTTGTTCCTGTTTTTCTTATTCTTGTTCTTTCCAGACACATTTTGAAAGCTTTACTACTACTACTACTACTACTACTACTACTACTACTACTACTACTACTACTACTACTACTACCATCACCAACACACACACACACACGCACACACACACAGACTTTATTGCTATTATTGCGAACACTTTTCCTCCCTCTCTTCCGCGTGGGTTGCCTGATCACAGTGACGCCCAGCCAGCCCACCCAAACCAGTGTTGTTCCACCAGCTGTTAACCCCCCCCACCCCACCCACCCCCACACACACACGCATACATACATACACACCCACCCCTGTTCCCTCACCAGCTGCTAAACCCTGTCACCCCCACACGCCTTCCTCCTCTCAAATCTCTTCTTCACTCTTAACTTCCCCTTCCTACTTCTCAACCCCTTTCAGTACTTTATTTTTTTTTTTCCATTCCTCTTTCTCCCTTTTCCCACCTTTTCCCACCTTTTCCTTCTTCCTCTCGACGCCCCAATCCTTTCCAACCTCTTGACTTCACCCATTTTTTTCTCTCCTCTTCCTTCCTTTCCTTCGTCAACTTGCTAGTGTTTCATTCCTCCCTTTCTTCTCCTTCCTTCTTTACTTCCTTTTCCCCTTCATCCTTTTCTCATCCCTTCTCTCCCTCCCTCCAACCTCTTGACTTCACCTATTTTTCTCTCCTCCTTCTTATCCTCCTCCGTCAACTTGCTAGTATTTCATCCCTTCCTTTCTTCTTCTTCCTTCGTTATTTCCTTTTCCCCTTCATCCTTTTCTCATCCCTTCTCTCCCTCCCTCCAGCCTCTTGAGTTCACCCATTTTTCACCTCCTCCTTCTTTTTCTCCTCCGTCAACTTTGTCTACTATTTCATCCCTTCCTTTCTTCTTCTTCCTTCGTTATTTCCTTTTCCCTTCATAGTTTTCCCATCCCTTCTCTCCCTTCCTCCAACTCCACTTCACCCATTTTTCTCCTCCTCCTCCTTTTTCTCATCCGTCAACTTGCTAGTATTTCATCCTTTCCTTCCTTCACTCTTCTATTTTACTTCCTTTTCCCTTTATATTTTTCTCATCCCTTCTTTCCCTCCCTCCTTCCATCCCTTCCTCCGTTACTTCCTTTTCCCCTTCATTCTTTTCCCATCCCTTCCTTCCTTCCTCCAACCATTCCCTTCCCCTCTACATCCTCCCCCTTCCCTTCCTTCTCATCACTCCCCAGTCGTTACTCCTTCCCTTCCCTTCCCTTCCCTTCCCTTCCTAATCCCTCCTTTACTACTGTCAACCTCCCTTTTATCTGCTGTGATCCTTTCGTATACGTCTTTCTCTCTCTCTCTCTCTCTCTCTCTCTCTCTCTCTCTCTCTCTCTCTCTCTCTCTCGCTTTTTTTCATCCTTCCTTTCTCTCATTTCTGTCTCCCTCCCATTCTTTGTATGTTTCTCTCCTTTTCTAACGCTTCTTAATCTTCCTCACGTTAATTTTCATATTCCTGTTCTTAATTTTCCTCCCCCCTTACGTCTGAGTCCCCCGCTGCTCTTTTCCATCCTTCCTTTCTCTCATTTCTGCCTCCCTCCCTGCCCCCCCCCCGCCCTCCCACCGCCTGCCTGTCACTCCACGGCGGTGTGACGGAGCTCCGTGGTCGTCTGACTGAATAAATGCGGGTTGGTTGACTCACTGAAATGACACGCCTGAGAGACTGTGGGGAGGTTTCTGGACTGACTGGCTGACTGACTGGCTAATTGGATGACTGACTGACTGACTGGTTGATTGGATGACTGACTGACTGGCTGATTGAACGACTGATTAGATGACTCGCTGACTGACTGACTGACTGATTGGATGTCTGGTTGACTGACTGACTGGCTGATTGGATGACTTACTGGCTGACTGGCTGATTGGATGACTGACTGATTGGATGTCTGGTTGACTGACTGACTGGCTGATTGGATGACTGACTGACTGACTGATTGGATGACTGGCTGACTGACTAATTGGATGACTGTGGCTGAGTGAAGGAGGGCTTACCTGTGTCATCCAGTCATCACTTTGCTTCATCCCCGCTGATTGAAATGGATATGAGAGAGAGAGAGAGTGTGGGCGTGTAATCTTAGCCTTATCCTCCTCCTCCTCTTCCTCCTCCTCCTCCTCCTCCTCCTCCTCCTCCTCCTCCTCTAATTCCGATGACAGACGCATTTATCAAGTAAGATATTTGCTTATTAACTATTCAGAATTCCAGTGCCATGCTGTTTACTTTCTTTTAACTTTCTTCTTCTTCTTCTTCTTCTTCTTCTTCTTCTTCTTCTTCTTCTTCTTCTTCGTCTTCTTCTTCTTCTTCTCCGTTTTAATTTTTTTTCTTCTTTTCTTCTTTCACTCGTTCTTGTTATAATTCCACTTGGTTTTCTTTTTTTTTGCTGTTGTTATTGCTGTTCTTGTTCTCCTTGTTCTTCTTTTTAGTCTTGCTATTGTCCTCATTCATCTTGTTCTTGCTCCTCAGGTTTTTCCTCTCTGGTCTTGTCTGTGAAGTCATATAGATCAACAGATTTGGTAACGGGAACATTATGAGGGAGAGAGAGAGTGATTGATTAAACAGAAGTGCAGGGAAGGGAGGAGGGAAGTGGGATGGAGGAGGGGAGTGAGAGAAGGGAAGGGGAGGAGGTGGAGGGAGGAAGAAGGAAGGAAGGGAGGGAGGTGGAGGAAGGAAGGGAAGGGAGGAGGTGGAGGGAGGAAGAAGGGAAGGGAAGGGGAGGGAGGTGGAGGGGAGGAAGAAGGGAAGGGAAGGGGAGGGAGGTGGAGGGGAGGAAGAAGGGAAGGGGAGGGAGGTGGAGGGGAGGAAGAAGGGAAGGGAAGGGGAGGGAGGTGGAGGGGAGGAAGAAGGGAAGGGAAGGGGAGGGAGGTGGAGGGGAGGAAGAAGGGAAGGGAGGTGGAGGGAGGTGGAGGGGAGGAAGAAGGGAAGGGAGGTGGAGGGAGGTGGAGGGGAGGAAGAGGGGAAGGGAGAGAGGGAGGAAAAGGATATGAAGATGCGAGAGGAATGCATAAGACTAGCTGCTCCTCCTCCTCCTCCTCCTCCTCCTCCAACATCATCTCCTCTTCCTCCTCCTCCTCTTCAACATCATTATCATCAGCAGCTTTATGGTCGTGATCGTCAAAACACACACACACACACACACACACACACACACACACACACACACACACACACACACACACGTCTTCGCTGTTTTTTTTTTTCAGTGGAAATGGGGAGTGTTTGGACAAGATAAGGAAAACGTCAGAGAGAGAGAGAGAGAGAGAGAGAGAGTGCTACACGCCTTCTTATTCCTTTCACAAAACTTTATGCTGGTAGTCTCATTATGTGTGTGTGTGTGTGTGTGTGTGTGTGTGTATTGGGCGCCTTCTTCATAGCGTCTGAGTTTATAATTGAATCCCGTTTTATTTGGTTGTTATTTTCAGTTGTCAAAGTTTGCCTCGTTTTGGGTGTAAGTTCGTTCGTCTATTACGGCAAAGTTTAGCGTTTGAACTACTCGGGGTCCTCTCTCTCTCTCTCTCTCTCTCTCTCTCTCTCTCTCTCTCTCGCGCTCTCTCTCGCTCTCTCTCTCTCTCTCTCTCGTTCCATAATTCATCGCAAGTTACCTGGTTTACGCATGAGCACTTTGTGTGTGTGTGTGTGTGTGTGTGTGTGTGTGTGTGTGTGTGTGTGTGTGTTACCTGTAGCATGTCACCTTTAAGTCCTCAGGAAGTGCCACGCCCCCTAACTTTCCCCTCTCTCTCTCTCTCTCTCTCTCTCTCTCTCTCTCTCTCTCTCTCTCTCTCTCTCTCTCTCTCTCTCTCTCTGCATCAATTTTTACTTCCTTCCTTCCTTCCTTTAATCTTTTTTCTTTCTTTCATCCTTCCTTTTTTTCCTGCTTCATTTTTATTCTACTACTACTACTACTACTACTACTACTACTGTCTCCATCTTTCTAACCCCTTTTCAGTTTCTTTACGTCCCTTTCAATTTCTTATTTATTTATATTTTCTCAATTTTTCCCATTTTTCATTCGTTTTTATTTATTTTTCTTCCGAATTTTCCTTCTGTCTTTACTGCCTCCCCTCTTTCCTTTAATCATTTCTTTTTTTTCTTTTTTCTTTCTTCCTTCCTTCCTTCCTTCCTTTCCTTCCTCCCTCGGATTTTTCATTTGCCGATTTTTTATGCAAATTTTAAACACTAAACTTCCTGAACCCATCTCTCTCTCTCTCTCTCTCTCTCTCTCTCTCTCTCTCTCTCTCTCTCTCTCTCTCTCTCTCTCTCTCTCTCTCTCTCTCTCTCTCTCTCTCTCTCTCTCTCTCTCTCTCTCTCTCTCTCTCTCTCTCTCTCTCTCGTAAGTAGGTCAGTTATTAGTCAACCGGTCAGTAATTACTCACTTAGTTACACAGTCTGTCAGCCAACCACTCAGTCGGTCAACCCTCCATTCAGTCAGATAGTCAGTCAGTCAACAGTTATTCATTTCACCAGGGGATTAATTAGGGAATCAATCACCTAATTACTCAGTCAGCGAGTCATTCAACCATTCAGTCAGTCAGTCAGTCAGTTAATGAACCCACTATTTACTCAGTTTGTCAGTCGGTCAGGCAATTATTCAGTCAGTCAGTCAGTCAGTCACTCATCCACTCGGTCAGTCAGTCAGTCAGCAGTCATTCAATCAGTCAGTTAGGTGATAAACCAGGCAGACAATCCATCAGTCAGTCAGTCAATATCTCAGTCATCCAGTCAATTAATCAGTCAGCCAGTCATTTATTTAGTCAGGCAATTACTCAGTCAATCAGTCAATATCTCTCCTGGCCATTCAATTAATCAGTCAGACAGTCACTTTATCAGTCAGACAGTCAATATCTCACCCTACCATATAATTAATCAGTCAGTCACTTAATCAGTCAGTCAGTCAATCATTCAGTCAATATCTCACCCTACCATATAATTAATCAGTCAGTCACTTAATCAGTCAGTCAGTCAATCATTCAGTCAATATCTCACCCAACCATTTAATCAACCACAGTCAGTCAGCAAAGAAGAAAAGGAGGGTTGAGAAGGAACAAGTGAATGCCTCTCTCCTGTGACCCTTCCCTCTTCCCCCCCCTCTCCTCCCACCCCTCATCCCGTCTCCCTCCCCACACACTCCCTCTTACCCCCCTCCCTCCCTCCACACACTCCTCTTCCCCTCTCCCTCCCTCACACCTCCCTCTTCCCCTCTCCTCCCACACACCCCTCTTCCCCCCTCCCCTCTTCCCACCCTCTCCTCCCCTCACACTCCCCTCTTACCCCCTCCCTCACACACTCCTCTTCCCTCTCCCTCCCACACTCCTCTCTTCCCCTCTCCCTCCCTCACACACTACCCTCTTCCCCCCTCTCTCTCTCATACACTCCCCTCTTCCCACCCTCTCCCTCCCTCACACACTCCCCTCTTACCCCCCTCCCTCCCTCACACACTCCTCTCTTCCCCTCTCCCTCCCTCACACACTCCTCTCTTCCCCTCTCCCTCCCTCACACACTCCCCTCTTCCCCCCTCTCTCTCTCATACACTCCCCTCTTCCCACCCTCTCCCTCCCTCACACACTCCCCTCTTACACTCTCTCTCCCTCACACACTCACCTCTTACCCTCTCTCTCCCTCACTCACTCCCCTCTTACCCTCTCTCTCCCTCACACACTCCCCACTTACCCTCTCTCTCCCTCCCCTCCCCTCTTACCTCTCTCCCTCACACACCTCCTTCTTCCCCCTCTCACTCCTCACCTCCCCTCTTCCTCTCCCTCCCTCACACACTCCCCTCTTACCCTCTCTCTCCCTCACACACTCCCCTCTTACCCTCTCTCTCCCTCACACACTCCCTTCTTCCCCCCTCTCACTCCCTCATACACTCCCCTCTTCCCCTCTCTCTCCCTCACACTCCCCTCCCTCCCCCTCTCTCCCCTCCACACTCCCCTCTTACCCTCTCTCCCTCACACACTCCCCTCACCCTCTCTCCCTCACACACTCCCTCTTCCCTCTCCCTCCCCCTCCCTCCCCCCTCTCTCTCTCCCTCACACCACTCTTACCACCCTCTCACTCCCTCACACACTCCCCTCTTCCCCCTATCCCTCCCTCGTACACTCCCCTCTTCACCTCTCCCTCCCTCACACACTCCCTCTTCCTCCTCTCTCTCCCTCACACCCTCTTCCCTCTCTCTCCCTCACACACGTCCCTCTTACCCACTCTCTCCCTCACACACACCCTTCTTCCCCCCTCTCTCTCCCTCATACACTCCCCTCTTCCCCTCTCTCT
>NC_066554.1:9946115-9953615 GCF_024679095.1 Eriocheir sinensis
GGGATGAAAGGGAATGGTTGATAAGGCAAGGTTAGGCATAGGGTTAGGTTAGGTTAAGTAGGTTCGTTGCGGAAGGAAAGGAGGGGGGGAGGGGCGATGGGGTATGAAAGGGAATGGATGAAAAGGTAAGGTTAGGATAGGGTAGGAGTGGGTATGTTAACTGTGGAAGGAAAAAGGGGGGTGATGGGGGATGGAAGGGAATGGATGGAAAGGCATGGTTAGGTTAAGTTAGGGTAGGATAGACTAGCTGTGGAAGGGAAAAGGTGGGGAGTGGGGCGATGGGGGATGAAAGGGAATGGATGAAAAGGTAAGGTTAGGATAGGGTAGGAGTGGGTATGTTAACTGTGGAAGGAAAAAGGGGGGTGATAGGGGATGGAAGGCAAGGTTAGGTTTGGATAGGTTAGTTGCAGAAGAAAACGATGGGGGGGGGGGGGTTATGATGAGGGGTGATAGGGAATGGATGAAAAGGCAAGGTTGAGATAGGTAGGGTAGGTTAGGTTAGTTGCAGAAAAAAAACGATGTGGGGAGGGGGGTGATGAGGGGTGATAGGGAGTGGATGAAAAGGCAAGATTGGGTTAGGTAGGGTAGGTTAGGTTAATCGTGGAAGGAATGGGAAAACGGTATGGAGAGAGAGAGAGAGAGAGAGAGAGAGAGAGGGGGAGTTGCCAAGCCTGGTCCACGCATCCACCACTATTAGTAAACCATATATTTCCTATGCCTTTATTGAATCTGAATTTATCTAAACCCAATAGTATGTGTCCTGCCCGGCTGTCGCACTATTAAAACCATATTGCCATCGCCCTTATTAATGCCCTTCATCCATTTATATACTCATTTGAAGTCCCTTTGCACCCTCTTCATTTCTAGAGATTTTTTTTATTTTTTACAACAAAGGAGTTTATGCTTTTTTTTTTTTTTTTTTTTTTTTACAACAAAGGAGACAGCTCAAGGGCACAAAAAAGGAAACAATAAAAAAAAAAAAAAAAAAAAAAAACGCCCGCTACTCGCTGCTCCTACAAAAAATAATCAAAAGAGGCGGCCGAAAGAGAGGTCAGTTTCGGGAGGAGAGGTGTCCTGATACCTTCCTTATTGCAATCGCCTTTATTAATGCCCTTCATCCATTTATATACTCATTTGAAGTCTCTTTGCACCCTTCTCATTTCTAGAGATTTTAAATTAAACGTTTATGCTTATCCTTACATGACAAGTTTACCATCCATGAATATTTTTTGTCATCCTCTTCTGCATTGATTCTAACTTGTTGGTATCCGTCTATCAATCCTATTACAAGCTTTTCCAATACCCTACGCCCCTGTCCACCCAGCAGTGAATGGGTACCAGGTGTTAATCGGGGGTTGTGTCCCGTCTCCTGGGATCTGTTCCCTTCTCCTATAATTCTTTCCCTTTCTGTCTCTCTCCGGCATATGACCACAGATGTTGCGCCGACTAAACGAAACTTTCCTTTTCCAATCCTATTACAAGGAGACCTGAACTATTCTGCAGAAGCAATATATTTAAGCTGCAGAATCAAGATATTTAAGCTGCAGAATCTAGATATTTAAGCTGCAGAATCAAGATTATTAACTAGCACTAAATATTGCTGACGCGTCTTGTAATGATACCCAGCACCCTGTTTGCGCGATTCCTAGATTGCGTGCACTGGTTTCTTGGACGGAGATCAGAGCACACTACGAGTAAGACGCCCAAATCCCCCTCACAACGAGATCGGCTTAGGGGAGTTTCATTAAAAGTGTAATTATGCGAGGGGCCATTTCCTACACTCAGAACGCAACCCTTCCCGACGTTGAACTCCGACTTCCCACTTCCCCGCCCGCACATGGATACAAGCTCATATACTCCCTGCAATGCTCAGAACACTTCATTTCCTGACACTGAACTCCCTCTACACTGCCTGCATGACGTTGAACTCTAATTTACCACTTCTCCTATGCATACAAGCTCTTAAGTTCTCCTTGTATCACTCAGAACACTAATCTTCCTGTCGTTGAACTCATCTATCACTTTTCCGCTCAAGCATACTCCTACAAGCTCTCAAATACGCCCCGTGACACTCAGAACATTACTCCTGACACTGAAGTCCCTCTTTCACTGACCGGCGCATACAAGCTCTTCAGTACTCCCTGCAATGCTCAGAACACTACACTGAACTCCATCTATAACTTCTCCGTCCATGCATATACCAGCTGTCAGCTCCCTCGTGCAATACCCCAGCATCTTGAACCTCCAACGAACCAGCCGACCTTGACATGCCAGCTCCTGTAAACCTATCGCCTGTAAACGTAGCAAATGATGATTGGCGTGACGGTGATGATGGTGGGAGAGGGCGATGTTGGAGGATGTGAAAGCGAGGGTAGTGGTGGTGGTGGGGGACAATGTGGAGGGGGGGGAAGGGGGGGGGGAAGGAAAGACGTGAGGTGGTAGGTAATAGTGGGATTGTGGTAATGGTGGTGGTGGCGGGGTCGTTGGGTTTTGGGGACAGGGGAGGGGACAGTGTTACACCTTTGATTAGACAGTTGGTATTACAAGACACTTAGCCATATCACATCAGCTATTTCTAAAGGTCAAAGAGGGGGTCAACCGGGTTCTAATGAGTGTTTCTTTAGGTGCGCGGTACAGAAGAAGGGTCAGACTACCACCAGGGTCATAAAACTACCCCCTGGAAATGCCCACAACTCCTACGAAAGCCTTGTCAAATATGTGTTCTTGGGCGGCGAAATGTCTCATAATACGACCCTAAGTTAGTGTAGCTTGTCACAAACAGCCTCGTAAGGACCATCATGTCTGCTGTTGTTTGTTCTTCCTTTGTGTTCCTTTGTGTTCCTCCTCCTCCTCCTACATTTAGTCCTCGGTTCATACATTCATTACACGGTACATGACGCTTACCAACACCTCCTCCCCCCTCCTCCTCCTCCTCCTCCTCCTCCTCCTCCTCCTCCTCCTCTTCTTCTCCTCCTCCTCCTCCTCCTCCTCCTCCTCTTGCATTCATTCATTCACTTGTACTTCACATGCACCACCATCACCACCTTCCTCCTCCTCCTCCTCCTCCTCCTCGCCATCCATCCTTCACCTCCATCATCCATTCATCCTTCTCGCGCCGCTGCGTTCCTTTTCGTTTAGTAATTTCAAGTGATCGTTGCAATCCATCAGCTTAGGGCAAGGTTGGAAGGAATGGGAGGGGGGGGGGAGGAGGGGAAGAGGTAGGAGAGAGGACACGGGAGTGGAGAGAGATGGTAAGGAAATGGGATAGCGAAGGAATGGGAGGGGGGGGGGGAGGAAGGGAAGAAGTAGGGGAGAAGGGACGGGAGATGAGAGAGAGATGGTAAGGAAATGGGATAGCGAAGGAATGGGAGGGTGGGGGGGGGGGAAGGGAAGAAGTAGGAGAGAAGGGACGGGAGAGGAGGGAGAGGGTAAGAAGGAAATGGGATGGCGAAGGAATGGTAATGGAAGGAATGAGAGGGAGAGAGGGGGAAGGAAAAAGAAAAGAAAGGGGAAGAATGCAAAGAGAAGGAATGGAAGAGGAGAGGAATGAAGGAAGGAATGGGAAGGAAGCAAAGAGAAGTAAGGATGAAAGGAGAGTGGGTAGGAAGGGAAGGAGAGAGAGGGAGAAAGAGAGAGAATAGGAAGGATAGATAAAAAAAAAGGAATAGGAGAGGAAAGAGGGAGGGGCAGAGGGAGAAATGGACAGAGAAAACAAAAACATCAAGCATATTAACCTGAGGAGTCTGCACGAGGCTGGGGAGAGAGAGAAAAAATATTGCTGAAAAGTAACGGGAAAAGTTAATATTGTCAAAAATGATAAGAACAGGAGAGTCAATGAAGAAAATGAAAAGATAATAGAAAAGAAAGAAAACATATGATACAACGCATGAAAGGAAATACGAGAGAGGCAATTGAGAGGCAAGAAAGTTGATAAAAGTGAAGGGGAAAGCAAATATTGTGATAAAGGAAAGAAAAATAGAGGAGGAGGAAGGGAAGGGAGGAGAGGGCAAGGGGAAAGAGAGGGGAGGGAAGGGAGAGGAAGAGAGGAGGAGGAGAGAAGGGGAGGGAGAAGGGAAGGGAAAGGAGGACCAAGGGGAAGAGAGGGTAAGGAGGAGGGGAGAGAAGGGGCAGGGAAAGGGAAGGTAGGAGGAAGTGGAGGAAGGAGGAAAGGAAGAGAAGGTAGAGGAAGGGGAAAGGAAGAGAGACAGCAAGGGGAAGGGAGAGGGGAGAGGAGGTGGGGGAAGGGAAGGTAGGAGGAAGTGGAGGAAGGAGGAAAGGAAGAGAAGGTAGAGGAAGGGGAAAGGAAGATAGACAGCAAGGGGAAGGGAGAGGGGAGAGGAGGTGGGGGAAGGGGAGGTAGGAGGAAGGGAAGAGAAGGTGGGGGAAGGGAAGGTAGGAGGAAGTGGAGGAAGGAGGAAAGGAAGAGAAGGTAGATGAAGGGGAAAGGAAGATAGACAGCAAGGGTAAGGGAGAGGAGGTGAGGCGAAGAGGAGGGGGAGTCTTCTTTCTTCCCCCATTAAAGAAGATCACACACACGAGCTCTCGAAGTGCAAAAATAAACCGCTCGGGGCACTAAATATACTGAGGAGGCTGTTTGTGGCGCGGCGTGGCGGGGAGGACGAGAAGAAAATACCGCACCCAACTCCCTACCTACCTGCCTACACCTGAGAGAGAGAGAGAGAGAGGAGAGAAGAAAGAGAAGAGAAGAGAGGAGAAAAACATTAAGAAAAGACAAGAAAAAGAAGAAAAGAGAAAAGAGGAAAAAAGAAGAGAAAAGAGGAAAAAAGAAGAGAAAAGAAAATGCAAATTAGGAAGCTTGCGGTAAAGGCTGAAGAAGATTTATCGAATGCATGATGTGACGGTAATGGAAAAACGAAACCACCTGATGATCCTGGAAATTAACATCACTGGGGAGCTAATGGCCAATTCCGGGATGAAGAATGAATACAAATACGCAATTGAAAACTCATATACGCAAAATACCACGCCACGAATCCAAACCAAGAAATCACACACACACACACACACAAACACAAAAAGAAGCAATCACATGCTCAAATCTGAACTCCGACACCGCCCATGGGAAGGTGTTAACAGGATCAGAAGCGAATAAAACACTGAGACAAAACCAGGTGAAGGGGTGACGTGAGAAGGGAGAGAGATAGAGAGAGAGAGGTTAAGTGACACATTGTTCCCTTCTCCATAGTCAAAGAAGAAGTCCTTTAACCTAAGTATACGCTCATGTGTGCCGGGGAAAGGTGAGAGATATGAAGGGAAGAGGTTAATTAACATGCTGAGGTGAGGGAAGGAAGAAGGGAGGGAAGAGATGGGAAGGGTAGCGAAGAGAAGTAAAGGGAAGGGAAGGAAAGGGAAAGTAGGATAAGTGTGAACAGCCTTGGTGACACACTTTTAAAGATTGTATTGCTTAGGTTAAACATCTGGGTGAAGGGAGGAGATGATGATGGTGGTGGTGGTGGTGGTGATGATGGGGGTGGTTACAATAATGGTGATGGGAGCGTGTTAAGGGGTGGGTGTTAATAGCGGGGTATCCTTCCGTTTTGCCTTAGGAGGAGGAGGAGGAGGTAATGGTGGAGTTGAAGATGAAAGAGACTAGGAATGAGGACGGATGAGGAGGTTGTGGAAAGGAGGAAGAGGAGGAGGAGGAGGAGGAGGTGAGGTTTTGGGTAAGGTTAGGTAAAGAGGAGGTGGTGGTGGTGATGGTGATGGTGGTGGTGATGGTGAGGATGGTGGTGGTTGTGGTGATGGTGGTGGTGGCGATGTTGTTGTTGTTATTGGTGGTGGTGGTGGTGGTGATGATGGTGGTGGTGATGGTGGTGGTGGTGGTGGTGATGATGGTGGTGGTGATGGTGATGGTGGTGGGTGGTGGAGGTGATGGTGGTGGTGATGGTGATGGTGATGATGATGGTGATGATAATGGAGAGGAATTGGAGATGAAAGAAGAAAAGTATCGAGAAAAAAGTATTATTATTATTATTATCATTATTATTATTATTATTATTATTATTATTATTATTATTATTATTATTATTATTATTATTATTATTATTATTATTAAAACTATCTTCTCTCTTTCCAGGTGAGCTTACGAGGAGGCAGTGAAGGTTAGATAAAGGTGAATCTCTCCCTCCCTCCCTTCCTCCCTTCCTCCCTCCCTTCTTGCCTCTCTCCCTCCCTTCCTCCCTCCCTTCTTGCCTCTCCCTCCCTCCCTCCCTCCCTCCCTCCCTCCCTCCCTTCCGCCTTGCCTCTCTCCCTTCCTTCCTCCCTTCCTCCCTCCCTTCTTGCCTCTCTCCCTTCTTCCCTCCCTCCCTCCTTTCCTTCCTCCCTTCCTCCCTCCCTTCCTCCTTGCCTCTCTCCCATCCTCCTCGCAGTTAAAACTGCAAACAAATTGGTTGGCTTCATCGGACGAGTCTTTAATAATAAATCGGAAAAAGTAATATTAAAACTGTATAATTCATTGGTTCGACCCCGTCTAGAGTACTGTGTACAGCTTTGGTCTCCCTACTACAGAAAAGACAAAAGTTGGAACGGGTTCAACGAAGAGTAACAAAGATGATTCCTAGGTTGAGAAATTTATCATATCAACAAAGGCTTAAAGAAGTAAATTTATTCAGTCTATCAAAACGAAGAATGCGAGGCGATCTAATAGAAGTGTTTAAAATGTTTAAAGGATTCAGTGATATTAATGCGGAAGATTACTTCACAATTGATCGATCAAATAGAACAAGAAGAAATCACAATTTGAAGATAAGTGGTAAAAGATTCTCGTCGCACGAAGCTAAACACTTCTTCAATCGAGTTGTTAATGTTTGGAATTTTCTACCCTGTGATGTCGTTGATAGTACAACAGTTACGGCCTTCAAGAATAGATTAGACAAGTATTTTGAATCCAACCAGCAACTAAAATATTACTCATTGTCGTAATAACGTTAAGTTCTTTCGAATACTGGTGTCTTTGTCCGCTTTTATCGCCCGGTTAGTGGTAGCAGTAATGGTAGTTCTTTCCTCTTTCCTACATAATTTCCATGCAGTTTTTCCATGCTGCATGGTTCTTTTTCCTTTCCTGCCAGCTTTGGCTGGAGGGATGGGGGGTGGGGAGGAGCCTTCGTCTTTGCTGTCCTTCATCTTCCACCTTTGATTAGATAGTTAGTGTAGCTTGTCACAAACAGCCTCGTAAGGACCATCAGGTCTGCTGTTGTTTGTTCTTCCTTTGTGTTCCTTTGTGTTCTTACTCCCTCCTTTTCGCTCTCCTTCATTCCTCCCCTTCCTTTTTGTTGCTCCCTCCCTCCTTTCCTCTCCACCTCCCTCCCTTTCCCTCTCCTTCCCTCCTCCCATCTCTCCTTCCTCTCTCTTCCTCCCTCTTCTTCCTCCTTTCTTCCCTCCCTCCTTCCCTCCCGTTCCTTCCTCCCTCCTTCCCTCCCTCCTGTTTCTCCTTCTCCATTCCTCTTCTTAATTCCTTTTCTCTTTCCTTTCTCGTTTCTC